>NC_091944.1:28544831-28577331 GCF_041260155.1 Ptychodera flava | reverse complement strand
GTATTGGTCTGACTTGACAGGGTCCTGCTGAATTCTAAATGACACTCAAACAACACCAGCGGGATAATACTAGTGTTTTTGACTTTTGTTGTACGCCATGCATATTTTGTTAAACTTAAAATGAATTTGAATATGCCGATCATGTATGAGTTCACTGTCAAGAAAAACCCGGCTGTTAGTATATGGAAGTTCGCACTTTCTTACGGATGCTCGATATGATGTTTTCTGACAGACCTGCAGAAAGTATATCGGTGCTTTAATACGATATTGACAAATACCTACATAAACAACCCCGGCGACTTGTTCGTCGAAAATATACCTCCTCTTATTCACTGCCTTTACAATATACTTGTATACTGTGCGAATGTTCCATCAGTTTCTAGACGATTACAAAATCAAAACCTCCATTGAGTGTGTATCTGAAACTTGGCAATGAGGACGAAAATGCTAAATCGGGCTGAAAGAATTATAGATTAATGGTCGAACCGAAATAGCAAAACATGATGAATTGATGTATCGTGCCTAATATCCTCAAGGCACCCTCATCGTGCTAGAGAGGATATTACTCTAGAATGACTAGACCACCCGAGGGGTACAAGTACTTACGAAAGTAATTACCCTTCCACTTTTAAAGCACTTCACAAGGGCAAATAATTCGATTGTGAGCTGAAGCCCCGCGCGCACAGTGGCATCTGCAAACAGCGATAGAGGGGAAGTTCGATATTGATGCATTGCCGGTGGTGTTTGATTGGCTACATCTCGTGTCTCGCGATTTTGAAACATGCGAATAGATTTCATTTTTGTCGGGCGAGGCTCAATTGCGCGGGGAAAAGCAGCTTACACACCTGTTTCCACTGATTTATGTATGCCTCGAGATTTACAGTGTTTACCCACTTTCCTTTGCGGTGAGCAGATTCGTAAAAACGACTGATTAGCCTAGGGGTCAGGCGAGCTCATTGTTATTTGAATGAGTGGTGCTATGGCAATGCTGCCGCAACAGATCACGTCGCAGCAAAAGTAATGACGTCATAACAGATGTTCATCCAAACAGACTGCGAATACATTCACAGCCAACGATCTGTTTGCGCAGACGCAAGAGTGAAAAGGTGATCTACCTATCCTGCATAGAGTGTTTAAAAACACCGAGGAAATTTATCAAGGAAATTTAAAATCGTGAAATACCCTTTCCAGGACATATTGCAAAAGTAATATATTTTTCATTACTAATCACTTTGAAACTACGGTTGCCCATAAGTGTATTATACCGCTTGTGGCAACTGGCATTCTTCCGCTCAAAGATATCGCCTTTAAATAAAGCATGCGAGAGTTTTCGGTCAAGTCAGACATGCAAATTGAAATGCATAATTTCTAGCCTCATACGTTCGTAACTGTGTATGACCGCGCATGCTTTCTTAAATAAGGACTTGTCAAATGCGGAAGAACAGTCGCAAGGAACTTTTTAAACTGACCTTCTTGTCCAGCATCATTCGAAGCGGTCACGACAAACAAATCTAACTACAAACGCGCGCGTTTCCATGACTACACTGACACATCAAGGAGGTCGACTGTCATCGGCAGGAAATAACATCAACTTTGAGCACAAATTTGTCGTGACAACAACCGACGGGACGCCATATTATCCTCGGTGTCACTGACACGAAGGCAGCCGAACGGGTGACAGTCTTTAGTTTAGCAATTCAGCGTGATTGACGGCCTGTTCCGGGGCTGTCAAAATAAAGCCAAAGAGCCTGAAAATGAAGCAGTTCCTTCGTCATTGGAGATGATGCCATCCGGAGGTTATTAGCACATCTTTGGTGGGCGATAGGAAATCCGAAAGCAGGCGAGAGACGAACAAATACCTGACTTACTTTTCCTAAAAGGGGTCACCTGGCAATGGCGTTCAAACTTGTAATTGGAAAACATAATTTGATGATCTCTAAAGATTGCGATGTTTGGGTTATATAAGAAAACGACTCTTACATGATTGACCGTACTGTCTCTTATTTACCTTTGCCAAAGCTGTACATTAATGGGCATGCTAAACGAGGATTGCGTTGCCGGACTGTTCATCTGAACATGGAATAACCTCATTATATTTCAATATAGCTCTTGCAATAGCCCTAAAAGCATACGTTTGAGTTGCTTCAAAAGTGATGCATTGACATGACTGAGTACCTTTATATTACCATTGGATTTTATTTATCTAATCGTTCGAAGAGCTATTAATAAGTGGTATTAAGCTGTTTTGCCATGTTTGCTTCTCTGTATTGTACGTTTATCCTATAATAGGATAAGCCATTTCCCTGAAATTGTCGTGCCCGTGCCTTGAATGATAAGACACAGCTGAAAGTTTCAGCAAACGATATGTAAGTTGGAGTAGAACTCTGGTCGTAAATGTCGTATGTTCACAATTTCAGCCAAGGACGGGTATAACAGAGTAACCCAAACCTCCTTGGCGGTCATTCAGGTGCAGAAATTAAAATCCAATACCGTACAGCGAGGACGTCTCGACTGTCAGAAACTTGTTCGGAACATGGTGGGCTGGTGAAACAGCAACTCACTTCGTCGTAATCGTTCCCGCTTGCTAAATTCAGGACCCGTTTTGTTTTATAGTGCTGTCTGGGGGAACAGCAGTAATCAAGGCTTCAATTTGTGAGACTTTTTCGGTACATGCTCAGTGCAAGCTCTGAATGTAACTTTATCGCACATTATTCAAATTCCGAAATGTTAGATTTACAATGATAAGACCAGAAATGTAACATGAATACGTGACAGGGGACACAGGACTCGGAAACGTCACTTAATGGAGAGTAATGCACCACGAACCCTCAGATCACCATTAAAAATGTCCCTCGGAGAGGGCATTGTATCTGTCCGTCAATATAACATACCCCTCGAATTGTCTCACGTTTTGCATATTGAGGTTTCTGTTCGGAATCAGTAACATACGTATTTGTGTAAAATGTGTCATTAATTTGCATCTTGTCGAGGAGGACGATGGTACCCATCATGAATTTCGGATGTCTATGTCATGATTAAAAATTCCATGTGTGCATTTATTGCTTGCAATGGATGAACTGACTATTCAAGATAATACCTCCGCGACTGCTCCTGATATGATGGTTCAAAACAACGTTTGTTAGAATCTGACTCGACAGTTATTGCTCGTCGCATAAGGTATCTAGGCCGCTTATCAATTTCAAAGTAAGTCTGCTTTTAGTTCATAGAGCTCGTGACTGTGTCCTCATATCGTCTCTATTACCACATTCTCGAGACTATTTTCCACACAAGTATGTACGGTTTATCAGTTGAAAATTCGTCACAATCGCGAACCCCCTGAGCGCAGAAAAAACCTACAGCGTTTGAAAATAATACGTGATACTTAAGGCACCGAGTGGTGTCTATTTCTCGCAAGTAACCGCATTTGTCCGCATTCACATCAAAGCGATGTCTGTTTCAGAGGCCAGGCTCGAGTAGCTGGTGTGACTGAAACTGCGTGGAGGCAATGTTCCGGTCTTTAAAATGCATTAAAACAAATGCTTCGGTTAACAATCGAAGACTGAAGGTAGTGCTGTAGGATAGGAGCCACCTGCACCAAAATAGAACCCTGCCTTGACAGAAATCGTCCAGAGACCGCCGCCTACAGTCAAAGTATGTACTCCCGTCAATTCATGGAAAATAATCCCCCCAAAATAGTCAAAATGAGCAATACTAAGTCTTTGTTGCCTCGGAAATGAAGAACTCTGAGTTGGATATTAGTGACGCCTTGCCATGAGAGAATATGTCTAATACAATGAAAAACCTGGACAAGATTGCGATTTCCTCAGTATGCCTGATGCATTTTGCATGACTTTAAAAAAAATCATTTTTTATGAGCTGACAAAGTTGTTTAACCGGGACCGTGGGCATTTTAACTTCTTATTACCAGCTGAATACTTTCTCGATGATGAACATTCATTGATCGTGATTTTTTCAATAAACCAATTCTAAACTACAGATCCATCAGTCTCTCCTAGACAATCAATTCAGTGAGAGTTGGGATAAGGAATAATTCAGTTCTTAGAAGGCCGTGGTGACGATTAAAAACATATCTATGTCCTCCAGAAGAATATGCAATCAACTCCCCATGGAAGCTGGGTGTTGCCTCACTCTTAATCAATACTATTCAGGACGTTCATTTTCAGTTTTCGCATCACAGTCCGTGTTACAGTCAGTTTCAGTCTGCGAGAACAACTTAATAATGCACTATTTTGTAGACCACAAATTACCTCTATTTCACAGCTGGACTTTTTCACACTTTAATTTTCAATCTGGAAAAACATTTCAGTCTTTTGTTGTGATTTTTTCTTTCATATTTTCAAACATTCGGCTTCACTGGCATATATTCATTCGCCTTTGAATACTGATTCATCGATTTTTCCACGGCGCGGGAGGACAAATATTAATGGAGTCTGGAAATGGCATTTTTATATTGCCCCCGCGAAGCAAATCACTTTCTTTTATCAGAAATGATTTAAGAAGAATTATGTTTATTCAGTCGACTGAGGTGGGCCACTCTGAACATTGCGTCATTTTTAAAAGCGTTGCCGAAGGACCTACGACAAACACCTTCGTTGGATACTGTTGGTTTAGTGTTTCCAGTTATGATAATGGCATGCCTGTAATACAGTCTCTCACCTTCATCACTTTTATATCTAATGTGGAGTACCGTCTGATAGAGGTGCAGTTCAAATAATCAATGATTAAATCAGCATTGTGACATAAACCCATATGCATGAGCACCGGCTAAATATTCATAGCCGGTGACCATCAATATTATATGCTATTGCCAGATTCGTGTCGCTGAGAATAGCTCCAGCCCCTATTACTAATAATTGATGGAATAATCTTTTTCTTGTAAAAAAATCTAATTACTCTGTGACGTAGATAAATGCAGCCATTACAGCGATGGGCGTCCCCCTGCCCCTATGAGCCATAGAGCACAGTAAATGAGGGCACCGGTGCTTTTAACCAGTAATCGAGTTACAAGTAGCGCACCTGACTCCTTCATGGTGAATTCGTTTCCGTTTTAGTCTCCCCCATGTGGTTGTTAGCGATTATGAAAACATAATCATATAATCTTGAGAGGTAAAGAGATGTGAAACAGCGGTACTTAGCCGGTGTTTTTTCTTCGCGTCCTGATCTTCGCAAGCCTATCTACCGGACCGGTCACTCGACTCACCCTGCCCAATGGTCATACCGTATTGCTGCTGTCCTAGGATTGGGTATCGTTACGTCAGCGGGGTTAATTTGTAAAGGTGACTTGCAAATGAACATTTTGAACCACTCTCAGCTATGCGAATAAACCATTTCAATATTTAGAACCTAATCGGAGAGGATAGAACTTATTGTGTGAGCGAAATGAACATAATGGCTGCCAATATATTGTGACTATAGTACAGTATTTACACGTTCCTGGTTCAAAAAGACACCTACAATAAATAAACAATACATGTAATATACGCAGTATAAGAACCAATCCCTTTTCCGAAGAAGAATGGCTTTCCGGTGATAAAAAGGAGATGACGTCAGGTAGTTCGAAAGGAGTGAGCACATCCTGTCCCACGTTCAGTCCTTGCCATTGATCAGGCCTTTTGCTGTTTACACTTAATTATAGACACAGGTCTTGGTTTGTCTAGACACTGTGTGTCATCCATGTTATAACGTATCTTTTGTCTCAGGCATAGATCATACTTTGGAAGTTCACCTGTCCGGCTAATGGGGCATTGCAACATTTTGTTTTTGTGATGAGATAAACCGATCTCCGGGGAAATCTTGATTCACACACACGCACAAAAACAGTGTCTTTCGAAAAACAGAATAAGTACTAAATAGTCATGCGCAGCAAGTTAACTGGGGAAAGTACACCTCATGGACTAGTTAGTCCGGTATGCGGCTGTTAAGATAAGGAATATTGATGATGTTGACTTTACCATAAAATTGTCACAATGTATGCAAGGGCAGCTAACTTTGAGAATTTTAATCAAAGCTCTCTCTCTCTCTCTCTCTCTCTCTCTCTCTCTCTCTCTCTCTCTCTCTCTCTCTCTCTCTCTCTCTCTCTCTCTCTCTCTCTCTCTCTCTCAGTATGGTGGCATTATAATCTACTCGAATAGAAAGCTGAAAGATCGCTCCAGCCAAAATTGCACACATATTTCATAGATTGCACTTGAACTGTGTACTGCTCCAAACCCGTTACCTATTATCATGAAACGTGACACCAAAACTTCTATAGGTCTTCTTGTATCATTACTGTGATGTCTTTATATTTCATCATCAATACACGAAACAGCCAATGTCTTTGATGGCCGTAGTCAGACTTATCCGAAATAAACCAACACACAGAAAAGTACTTGAGGTAGAATGCAAGTCAGGGACAGATATTCGGACTCTAAAAATTTTGACAACTTTTTCTTGTCTACCTCTTTCACCGTCTTTTTTTTCGAAAATTTTATCCCTATAGAGACAACACAGGGATGGCGGCCATTTTGAATTCCAAACATCGGTAAATGTAAAGTATTTGTTCCTCAAGTATCAAACTTTGCTCGATGATCCCCGATTTGTTCATGATTTGGTAACAGAATGGTTGAAAGTTTCACCGTGGGAAGTTTGAGCGCAAGTTTAACCCTTTGACCGCCAAAGTCGACTTTTGTCTCCTGTATAAAATGTAACCCGCACAAATTTTTTCAGATTTTTTTCCAAAATTTTGATAAAAAATTGTAGCCAATGAAAAGTGATGTCAGTCTAGTCCAAAATTGTCAAAAACATTACAGAGAACTTCTTAAAAATTAGTAAAATTTTACACGAAAATTTTGGTGGGAAAATTTACAGCACTCAATGGGTTAAGATATTTCATTTTCGAGGTGCGAACTACCAAGAATCAGTGTAGAAGGTATTCACGTCCGTTCGGGCTTCTACTGCCTACTTGGAGGCGACCGCTCCATCACACGGTACGAGTAGGCCAGTCAATAGGAGTGCATTTAACGCGGGGCCGAGTGATTATTTTGAGCTCATTAGTTACCAATTACGAACAGGTACACTGAGACTTGTTACTATGGAGACCGTAACCAGGGAACGAATCATTTCCTCCTTACTCACGAGAGATACACGATTGAATTTCACGTCTTGTGTAGTCGTGAGTGACGTCCTTTTCCAAGAAAACGGTTACAAATGAATAAATGGCAAGAGAAAATTTCAAAAGATTCGCATCCGACACTGCAATACTTATAGACGATGTAAAGGAAAATGAAATGTTGATAAAATGCGAGACTCTCGCAAGAATATTTCTACACATTCTAACGCCGCGTTGACGCCAAAACATTAATGGGACGGTGTCGTCATAACTGCACGTGTGTGACTTTCTTGTTTACAAACAATATATTTCATGCATGATATCTAGATGCATCACGTCAAAAGAGTCGCAACATTTAAATTTTACGATATTCATTGTTAACAAACATGTTTTAACTTTCATAAATCCCAAACGTACCCTAGATACAGTGTTCACATCGGTCGTAGGGGTCCCTGGCAACCTTTGAGCAGAGTTCCGACGACACTCTGCCTTTAATGTATGCCTATCGAAAATGATCATTCATGCAACAGAAAATAACATGTGTAGTACTTTTACATCTCTAGTATACACAGACATTTGGAGGGTTGCTCAGAAGACGTAACCTTTCTACCGTTTAGTTCTGCAATCCCTATGCAGTACATTGATCTAAAAAGTGGAGCGTTGCAGTCATCAATATGTGCCGACCATTTCTGCAAAATTACGCCCTGATATTATTTCACGCATTACTTGCCAGGCCGGTGGGTATTTTCTACTGAACTTTTGCTGACCTCACTTATTAATGAATGTAGACGAAGAGCGTTATTCCTTGCACAGTTCCAACTGGCGAAAAAGTAGGTCCTGCAGTGGTTGCAAGTAATGACTCAGCTAACAGCGTTAGATTTCTAATGCGTTTGTCTTTTGTATCATGATTGGGGTTTTTACTCTATCCACCATACATACACTTGTTCAGTGACAAAAATACAATCGCTCCCTGTCTATGGTTGGAAAACTGACTTCGAGTCCGGAACCAGCATTGCATCGTCTGCTCACGAACACTAATTAGGCGCTTTAAATGAAACTCTTTGTTTGCCGTCCGCGTGCTGGTAGGTTTTCAGACAAAATTAAGAAAACAAACACAATGTTACAAATAAAAATATTATTTGTCCCAAAAGAAACCGAATAAAAATTGAGCTTATGTTAATACACTTGTGTTTTTGTTTTTCATCCTTTGCTGGTAGGTTTTTCAAAATTCCAAGGACAGCAAACAAAGAATTTTCTTTAAACGGCCTTATTAGAAATTTCAAATAATTGCGTGTTCCGACATAACAGCTTTACAAGAACTCGTTATTTTAGACTGGGCGACTTTCCAAAAACGTGACCAGAACGTGATTTTCATATCAATCAATAAATTTAATTTAACATGAATCTTAAAGTGTCTGATATATGGAAGGTAGCGTGCGAGTTTTTCGTAACCGCTCTCCCACTCGGTTTTGTCCTTCCACTGAATTCTAAGTGGCTTCTGCCCACAGTTCATCCGATGCAACATCCACCCGTCTCCCGGACACTCCAAAACTATGGAATTTTCTTTATATCCTTGTCTTACCGTGGAGAAAGCGTTTTCCTAAAATAAGCAAAAAACAAAACCTGCTGACGACAAACTTTCCAAAGGTCGTCAATAAATAATCGCTTAGTCATCCAATCTACCGGCGAAAAGGAAACCTGCTTCAGATTTTTTCTCCTCACCGCTTAGCCGGTGAGATCCACTATACGAAGCGTTGCGTAATAGTATTCATAAACGTACAGTGTTAATGGGCACTGTTAAAAAATGTCAATTTTATGACGATTATTATTGATTTTCCATACCATGTACCTCCATGTTGCAAAATTTAACTCTCACATGCTGTCTGTCGCCTATACTGTATCCCTACGCTTTCAAAGTTCTCCTCCGAACAATAGCCCAGGGATTGTGTTTTGCAGGAACAGATTCACTAGCTGCACCCGACGGGCTTCTGTTTTCAACTCTTTGCAACCGGTATTAAACGTCAAGTAGAAAACCTCACAATGCCCCAAACGCGAAAATCTTCCCGCGGACGTGTACTTTGTCCGGTCACTGAACTCTGAAGGCGGACATGAAGTCATGAAGACCGCGGTAACGCGATAAGCTTGTCGTAAAATAAGCTACAAAAAGAATGCGAGCAAGCACGATCATAGAAGAGGACACAGCAAGTATCAATAACATTCGATTAATCGAATATACATTTAGAGCGACGCGGCTACAATGGTGAACGGCCATGCAGACTCAAAAGCTTCATACCGCGTGACTTGACGGCAAGCCGAGCAAAACATCTTCACAGCTAAAGGATTTTATTTTCAAAAAAATTAATGTATGAGAACAAATCCCCGAAAGATCTCGCTGTAGTTATCTTTTCTGCAAACACTGATGAGTACACGAACGCACATCATGCATGCGTACGTTGCGGGCATTGTCCAGGTTGTCGCCGACTTACACAAGCGAACACGCAGGATACTAGTATATAGTAGTTGTTGTGTCCTATAGTTTTAGATGGTTGCTAGGTGACTGATTAGCGTAACATACGCTCAAAAAAGTTGCCTCTCCGTGTTCACTGTGTATTCATAAATTCTAAATTCTAAATGGTTGATTTTAGGGGTCAACCAGTAAATCTTGGCAATAGGTGGCTAGGGTGCTTATGCGACTTTTTCCATTTACCAAATATTTATTGGCATTTTTTGTCGCACAATTTGCGTGGAATTCATACAGTCTTTTCCGAATTCAAACGTTTTTTTTCGGCTGGCTTTCAACTTCATACGTTTTGAAATCAACAAGGCTGGATCATATTTTTACAATTTTTACTCTCCATATTTTTTTCTATTCCAAACCACACCACCCCTTTCCAAGAATGGTGGTCGCCTAACCGAGTTGAGTCAGAAACTGTGTTTTATTATATAATATGTAGTGTTATGGTAACACATTTAATTTTCAAAATGAAAGAGCAGATGTGTCGATACTATTGACCAGACATAATAGGCGACTCCGGCTAACTACTTCAGAGTTTATAATACATTCAAATGACCTTACAGACATCAAACACAAATTAATTACGTAATACACAGACACATCGCATTATTCCGACAAATTTTACAAGCGCGACATGCTGGGTTTGTTTACGCCGAGCTGGTATGCTGGACAAAAATACTGTAGCCTCCTGTTGCCCGATTTATGAGCTTAAATTTCTCTGAACACAAAGGTTAAATATCACCAATTATCGTATAAAGAGAGTGATGGAATTCTAAGGTTAAGATGCGACGCATTGGATGGAAACCTCGATAACGATAGAAAAAATAACATAATCAGACATTATATTACCATGCACTGCCTGTCGCATTTTGATAGGTCGAGCTGAACCACGTGACTAACCTCAAATACACAGTAATGGTCTGTTTACATGCCCGCGAATATGAATAATAAGATTAACAACTAAGATTATCGTAACTTTACAGCTCAAACGTAAATCATAATCAATCACAAAATAAAATGGAACACTTGTGGGCCAAGTTGAGATAATTTTTTTCTGAAAATATCTCCGGATTTGCCAATATTTACAGCGCGCGTGACAGTGCGTCGCGTATTGCTCAGATCTGGGGCCCGAATGTCGTTCGCTCCGAAAATTTTCGAAAATTTTGACGGGTTCCTCCGGTTCGTTGATAATATAATGGAAATAACAGACTCCGCTCTGACCATTAACGTTTATTTATTGGCGAGGGCTCGAGAAAAGCCAAATTAACGGGCTCGGCAAGCCTTGTAACCTGCATAAATGTAATAATCTCCATAAATGTAACATCAACAATAATTGTAATAAATTGCACCCATAAATGTAATATCGCCCATAAATGTAACAAAAATCAACCATAAATGTAATAAAAATACCAAAAGCAATTGTAATAAATAGTAACCACAAATGTAATAAAAAATCACCCATAAATGTAATACTTATCAACCACAAAAATAATAAATCTATTTTGTTGTTGATTTTGAGGAATTAGCCCTTCAATGTTTATCTCTGTAATAAGCAAAGCAACTCCACACATTATTCATATCTTAATTGTTTGCGTTTAGTGTGTTTTGTAATTTGAAAGTGTATTTTACGTTTCCCTTCGTTGTGTACAAAACTGATTGGCCATGGCGAGGCACAGCTGTAATCTGAGTGACACCAGAGCGGAGGAGACTGTATGACACTATGATCCTTTAACGCCGTTTTTTTCAAAATTTGCCGCACTTTCATAACCAGTCGACTCAAATTCATCTTCAGTGGATAAATTGTCTAGAAAAATTGATAGATTTTCGGTATTCCTATGTTGTCCAACTTGAAGTTTGTTCCTTTGCTGGGATGTTAGGATGTCTAATTTTGTTCTACTGTGTCCAAGGTAGTGTTCGTAATGTTTTTTGACTAGATTGAAATATGGATATATGTTCTCGTCAACATGTTTTGTGTCTTAAATTTCTGTTATAAGGTAGTATATTTCTCTGTTATTTGTTCTGAGTCATCTGTCATAAACTTTGTGTGGTATCACTGGTTGACGAGTTATTTTGACGCTTCCTTATTATGTAATTATCAGTGTCTAGAACTGCTGTTCAACTTCCATTATCTAACGGTTTGATCAGTACCTCGCCGTTTTCTGATTATGTTCTCAAAGTACTATATACTGTGTTTCCGAAAGGAAACCTAGTGTCAGGAAAGTATGTTATAACATTACACTTGTCTTAATAAAGTTATTATTAACTCAGGGCATTGATAAACAAATGATCACATATACAAGACTTAGTTCAAGTTTATTACATTTATGGTTGAGTTTTATTACATTTATGGTTACTTTGATTATTACATTTGTGGTTGCGGGTTGTTACATTAATGGTTGACTGTTTCATTACATTTGTGGTTGATTTTATTACGATTGTGGTTGATATTACATTTGTGGAGATTATTACATTTGCGGAGGTTACAAGCCTCGCCCGTTAATTTTTGGCTTTCCTCTCGCCCTTGCCCATAAATAAACGTTAATGGTCAGCGCGTCGCCATTAATTTCTATAATAATTTTATCTGCTTTTGATGCCGAGTTATACGCTGGTCATTATAGGTCAAGTCATTTTCATTTTTAAATTGAGTAATTGTCCTACCTCGGTCAGTGTAGGTGTGTTGTAATTTGCCTGGAACACTATGAATGCGTGCACTAATTAAGGGTACTGAAATATTCATGATATTGAAAATAAATTCACAAAAAAGCATTTCAATATTATAGAATGACCTTTGAACCGAGATGACGGAAAGGTTAGTGTCAACCGTATGAAGGTGATACTTTGTAACTCGGTTAATGTCAGAGACGTGTCACGTGACTCCCGTAAGGAAAGTTCAAATTAGTATTACAGAAATGAGGGCATTTCGGCCATCAAAGGCATTTCGGCCATATCCATATTTCAATCTAGTCAAAAACATTACGAACACTACCTTGGACACAGTAGAACAAAATTAGACATCCTAACATCCCAGCAAAGGAACAAACTTCAAAGGCATTTCGGCCATCAAAGGCATTTCGGCCATCAAAGGCATTTTGGCCATCAAGTTACATTTTCCCTGACGTTTCTGAAGAAAATTTGTAATTCGGTGTGAACACTGATATCATTGAATCAAATCTCATTTGCATTGCTCTCATCGGACAGAAACAAGCTGAATTCATCTAAACTATTTCGACTACCTTCAACGGAAAACTGACTACTCCTAAAGAAGTACGCGCCTTTAAAGTGAAAGATTTGAACTTTTGCATATTAAAATTTCCTCCTTAAAACTGTCAACTATTCTCTTACTAAATCAAGAAGAATCATCAGGGGTTACCGTGCAAAGTCATGAACAAGAGAGACAAATTATCAAACATTTACCGATATTTGAAATTCAAAATGGCCGCCACCTCTGTGTTAATGGCTGTTTGGGGAATATAATTTTCTATTTTCGAAAAACATGTGGTAGATCAGAAAAGAATTGTAAAATTCTGAGAGTCCGAATCTATGCCCGAGGCATATTATACTTTACGTTGTAATATCTACAAGTTTAAAACAATGCGTTTCCTACAATATGCAATTTTACTGTTGACAAAGGAATTACATTGGAAATTTAATTCACATACATACGTACATACATACATACATATATACTTACGTACCTACCTACCTACCTACCTACCTATCTACCTACCTACCTACCTACCTACCTACATACATACATACATACATACATACATACATACATACATACATACATACATACATACATACATACATACATACATACATACATACATACATACATACATACACATACATACATACATACATACATACATACATACGTACATAATACATGAACGCTTAACAGTAAGCACTTGGACACGATTTTGAAAATGGAACAGGATATTCTATATTAAAAGTTAAAGCTAATGGAATATTAATGCCGAAGGCTTTCTTGGCAAGGAAATATTTGCAATAATCAAATTTGACCCGCGCTTCTGTAAGCAGGTGGGGGTTTTCATTTCGTATGGCGACAACAGATGAATCTATTTTTGTAAAAAGAAATCTAAACTGGCACCATTTAGTTCACAGCATCACGTAGTATTAAAGATAATATATTCAGTGTGAACTACACACATTTCCAATTTAGCTGCGCAAGTTTGTTTGGACCGCGCTCATTGCAATCTTCTTAGGTTCAGAAAGTACAGAAAATTCCCCGAACGGCGAGGGGAACTTGATCATGGCATCCTATTCGCTGCAATCCGAAATGCGCTTAGTAACGGTTATGCCTGTCCTAAAGGCTTGTGTGCCCATGATAAAGCTATGACGTATGGCGCTATATGTACTGAAGAGCAGTTGCCAGGGTGACCAGGCTCAGTTTTCACACCAAGCGCACGTCAGTAAGTCACAAGATTTTTGAAAGGTCGGTGCTTATGTAACATTTGATAATTATTCATAAACTCAACTCCAATGCTTGTCTGAGAAATTAGATCACAGTATACATGTGCAAAGGGAGTAGTACTACCGGCGACGCACGTATCTTTTCAAATTAAAATTGTGAATAATTATAACAGGGACGCGTTTATACATGTGTCGTTGTAGAAATTACAACAGGGAAAAGACCGTGCAATATAAATTTGGTGGCACCAGATTTAAGCCTGACATCAAGAATCAGGTCTTGCAGTGTGAAACTTCGTCGCTTTCGACGTCATATTTGTCAATCATGCGGTGAGATGTTACAGAAATCTGTGACCCTTTCTTTTTATTATTTTAAATATCAGTAACAGTGTTCGCAATTATTGATATGGCCCTTAAGAGAGTTTGGCAAAAATATCATATCTGAAGACAGTCATGCAAGAAAACTATGATATGGCTTCCGATATATGCAAGAATTGAAGGGACCCATACATATACAACTGATGTAAACACTGTGTCTAAGGTACGATAGTGATTGATGAAAGTTAAAACATGTCTGTCATAATCTACATCGTATAATTTAAATATTGCAACTATGATGATGAGGTACATCTAGATATCGTGCACGAAATACATTGTTTGCAAACAAGAAACTCACGCAGGCGCAGTTCTGACGACTGTTTCCCTTTAAATGGGCTGTTGTATAAATTACCATAGACTTTGGAGTAAAATGGTGAGTTTATAGTACCGAAGATATACCCATCATATGAGCTATCGATATTTTTACAGTTACGCGCATTGACTATAAACACCGACTGTTTCACATCAAAGGTCCGCACTCCACAGACATGCGATACAATTTGCCCAGGGAGATTACAAACAGGATGTGCTGAATAAATACTGCCGTAGCGCTGATTGTTGGCAACAGATGTTACCTGTCAATGACCAAAGTTTCAGAGAACTCTCTCAGTCCTTTTGATCACATAGGACACCCTCTGGACGTGGCTTAACCATAAGTGCAAAGCGAACCTACGCACTGACATGTTATATATTGTGACATTGCTGTTTTGCTTTTCAGTCTAGATGTATATCGGAAATCAGAAAATACAGTAATGATGACAGCTCTACTCCTGGGGAGCACATTGTTCGGTAAAATAAAGGTACAGCTTTCCTTGCTTTAGTTCACGTGGGCTGGTTTCGCAATTAAAAGTGTATATTTTAATATATTCCTGACATTAAAAAACACCTAACGCTGTTTGAGAAAGGTGCGACAGATGTAATGATTAGAGTACACCTCATAGTCAATCAACTTTCACTACGAAGAGCGAGTTTGATGTATCACTGTACCTCTACTACAGACTGTAGATGCGTTAATCAGCGATTGCAATCCCCTCGGCTTTCTACCGGTGACATCTATTGGCCAGCGGAAATGCTTATCAAGCCTACCCGCAGGCGAGTTACCAATGTTGTTAGGAGATAAAACCGAACCTTCTCTGACGCGTTCAAAAGTTCACGGAGAAAGTCTACCCTTGATCAGAGGACTCCACCGTTCTCAATGACACAAGCGCAATTACGGGAGTTTCGTCCGCGGGATTCTGTGAGCCCCGCCTTCCATTTCTGTAATTGCTATCTCTCGTAACCAAGCAGCGATCTTCAAAACATCACGTATATCAGATGGATCAGTGTAATCTACCTTGGGGCGTTAGATAATTAGCATTATGCCGCGGTCATGAGAGATAAGGATCGTGGACTTATTCATTACACGCGGAAGATTACACTCTCGGTCTCAGTGCCGTATATAACTACCATGTTGCTGCGCCAACAGCAAGGAACAGACCATGATGCATTTTTACATTTTCTTAAGAATATTTCCAAAAGTTATTTTTTGTTATGAGATAGCCTAGCCTACGGTTTTGTGCCGTGTCTCTATTCGTCGATTTATGAACGTTGATTATTGAAGTTCGCCTGTGCAGTATGGAATTTTATAATCATTTGCATAGGTGTGGTCAAGGAAGATGTCCTTATCTACGTATAATCTCCTGCGACTCCGAGATCCTTGTCTCTTTTTTTCAATCAGTCTAAATAAGTTGCCCCTTGGGTGCGTTTAGCGACATACACAAAAAAGAAGGAATCCTGAAATCCCAAAGTTTAAAAAAAAATCACCATTACCGGTTGCTGCTCGATCTTTGACCCAATTATTTTTTACTCAATAGCTGTCATGTTTGTTCGTATTTGCAAAGTAAAATTTTTAGACATATTTGCATGATGAAAATATATTCCCGCGAGAGAATGTCGAGAAAAAACACAGAAATTGTGGTTTCTCATGGCAAAACCTAGGTCAGAGAGAACACAGAATAGAAGATGAAATTATGAAAGGAAGCAGTTCAATGCCGTCCTCGATATCACAGCTCATAATATACCTCCTTGAGGAGACCAATTACTTTGGCATATACCTCTCGTGTTGGATGTGGAATGATACTTCTACAGAGGGTGATATTCCCAGAGATCACTGTAGATTATAAGGATTGGACAGAGAAAGTCACACACAAAGAGTTATGTTCTTCAATAGCGATGACGTGAGCGTAGCAAAGCGCTCGATAACGTATTTTGACGAACTATAGGAAAGACATCTACTTTCCACGTATACATTGTCTATGGATTGCAGTCCGATTAGATATGCACTCGCGGTCTCGAAATCCCTTGAGAAGTCCTCTGAACTGTAGTATCGATTTCATATAAGTAGTCTCCTTTCACATATGTTGAAAACATGTCTTATTTGTTAAGCCATAGGATTTGACGTTCCCTGGTTTTCCTTGTCGCAGACAATCGATGACAAGTGGGAAGCAGAGTGAACGTTGTATATATTGAGCTGATTGGATCGAGCACAGCCAATAAAAAACGAGCAAACGATTTTTTATCTCATTAAACGTCCGCGTTTGCGCGGGGAAAAATGCGAGGGAAAAAAACGAAGGACCTCATCAGAAGACCCCCAAAAATGAAACTATCGTCCCTGATGTCGGGTATAAAATGTAAGTATTTCTGAAATACCTATCGCCGACAACGGAGGAAAACGTATTATTGCCGTAAACTTGGGGAGTCTATCAAGTAGCACAGGCGGACTTCTTATGTCAGTGCGGAATATCGCTGTGTCCGTGCGGCATCAGCTCACCAGCGATACGCTGGAGAATTACTATGAGACAAAATTCCATATTGACTTACCTTTCTACATTGAGCAGTACATGATTTTTACAGAGAGGAGTGTCTCTTTAATATCAACAATGACGATAATTATCCACAGGTCATACAAATTATATTGACCGGCGCTGAGACACAGCCTCTGTCATAAATGTAGGTCAGCGATTATTAATTTTGAATAGTGACCGCTTTAACCGGATGAAATACATCGAGAAGACGCGATCGATAACAAGTTATTTGACGATAGGGCTACCGTATTTTGTTGTTTCAGAAGCTAACCTACCGTCGTTCTTATCACAATTAGTGTTGACTTACGATATAAAACATTATTGATAGTTGAGTTAATAATGATCACAGGGGCTCCCCTCAAAAAGATTAATATATTAAATATCGTCCCTCATAAAAGACTATGAGGAACTTAAAGTAGTCAATATAAATTGATTGCTTTTTGCAAGTGTTGCCAGAAAAGAGATGTTCCATTGGGAATACCATTTGCCATACACGGACAGAAAAATAACGATTATTTTCTGACGTCAATGGTCACAGTTATCGAAAATAATGCACTTCGCACATATGTGAATCACAGGGGAGAGCGGCTGCGCGAGTGATTCCACAGTTCTGAGTCAATAAACACTGTGATGGACGGTGAAATCGACAGAGTCATCCGTACAAAGCTGAGACGACAAAGACTGGATAAAAACCCGTTTTTTATCAATATTTCTCTTCCTAATGTTTCAAAATCGATATTTCAACTTTTGAGTCTGTTCAGTTCGCACGGCACGTGCCCACGTCAAAGCGCCCATATTTGAACGCGGCGATCAATATCTAATGGGCGACAGCATTCACGTAAGACAGCGTGAAAGAACGTAACAATAATCTCCAATAGGGCCATGTTTGGATTGAGTTATGTGATTATTTTCACGGACGTTATAAAACGCAACGAGTCTTGCCCCCAGGGCGAGGCTTTTAATGCGATATATGACAAATTTGCCGATGAAATTAAGCCAGACCTTTAAATTAACACCGCCGATGTCATACTTCATGTATGAAATCCTATTGGACCCGTGGTGACTTTCACTCATATTACATTTTACGGCGTGTTTGAATTCCTGGGAGAGGGGCTGGTTTGCATGCACGGCATATCAGCTGTGAAGTCCCGTTGACAACGTTAAAACGAAGCCGTCGACATTAAATGAAATGCCGAACTATCGGGTTCCTTTTGCTCAAACTCCTGATGTTATGACCCACTTGTCAGAGAGCAGCAGTTTCATATTTGATTAACCATTTTGTTAGATACCCGAATTGTTTTTTTCGTACGTTGGCTGATGGGGTGAATGGTGAGAGACAGTCCCATTGCTTACGTTCTCAAGTGCCGTGGCTTAGCGGTGATGTCGTTGTTTCATGTTTGTTAACAAATTCCTCAGTCGCCCGGCGGCGAATTTCCAAGTTGTTGATACACTATAACATATACGTTCTGACATAACTGACGGATAATAAAAGCAGTTATACGTTCAAAAGACTCCGGGGATACCCTATGACTGTTAGTCAGACAGTTGTATGGTTCAAGATCTCAGCATTTCCACATATTAATAAAGCACATTCCGAGAAGCATTTGAGTTGCTTATCTAGTTTAACGCTTAACATGAATTTTGCCTTCGCTCTTTATAACCAAATCTGTGTAAGCATTCAAAAGTCACTGCATAAGTGATGAAACGCAATTTCAGAAAAAAACACGAAAAACTAGCAGAATTGATTTCTTCCTTTTTTCTATTCTGTTCTGCGAGATGTGCACTGCAAATTTAGCCGGTCAACAAAAATTACATTCCAGTGCATCACATTGGCATTAAGTAGGCATTAAAAATCAATGTGCATCGCCGAAGGAGGCATTATTAATTCATAAACAGCAGGCAGTAGACTATCTTCGCTAGCAATTTAATTTGATCTGGCTTGAGCAACCAAAATTACATATTGCTGGAAAATGTGAAAAGCTACAAAGTCATGTGACGCGAGTAAAGCGACAAACTGAACGATGGTCAATTCTAAGGTGGTCCGTTTCCCACGATGCATTTGGCGCATTTGTCAACCTCTTTATTTCATGATGAAAGTTCATTTGTTCGTAACTATGTGTGTGCATGCACGAATACAAGAAAATGCGAAAGCAGTTAACGTAAAGTAAAATGCTGCGTCAAATGATCTAGACACGGACCTAGCATTATTTTCAGTATAAAACGAGAACTAATCTCACGCTGCTACAAGATATGGAGTTTCTCTTCCTAGTTTTTCAAAATCTCTAGTTCCTGACTTGAACTAGAGAGCACGGAATAACACAGAGAAGATGGCGAACTCAAGATGAAATTCCGAAAGGATTATGTGCAATCGAACGATTCGCGAGGACAGTATCTCTTTTAAGAGACATCGTAAACGTGGAAAAATTCGGCGCGAACCTTTATCTCGGCAATATATTTTGGTTAATATCTGTGCTTAGACAAGTCGGCAAAAGTTGTGAACAGATGTGAGTAAGCGTGCAGGAAATAAAAAAGATAGAATTTTGATAGTACGCATAATCTGTGGAATTACAGCCGCTATCTATAATAAGTGGTAATGTAGACGAAGTAATATCACTTTGTCTTATTTTTTACGATTCTAGCCATCACTTTCTCTTGTGTGGTAAGGGCGTACAGAAGACGCTGTAAATTACAAGAATGCCAAACACAGACGACGTGCAGCTAATTGGGCGGGGGCCGGAGGCACTTGCGCGCTTGTTGCAGTGAGCTAGGCCCTTTAAGAAAACCGTGCTTGAGACGTGAACTGGCAGGGGAAAAATGAAAAACCGGAAAACAAACGGGTCTCGCGAGAATGAAAAAAGTGTTAATAGAACGAGCGGGTATTTCTATCCTGCAAGTTCGGTCTCACTGCATAATCGCTTCTCGATTTCCCCGCACGGCTTCCATTTCAAATCGTCCGTGATAAATTGCTTTCGAGAGAGTCTAGAGAAATTTGACCACCAGTAGCAGAAAACAAATTATACTTATCATTTGTTCAATTTGCTCTCCAATGTCAGGAATGGAAATAACGTGCTGTCGTAGTATAACGACAACACGAATGTCTCCGGAAATCGTTCCCAATCGGATTATCACGTCAAACAACTAGGCCTATACTCTCCATGCAATTGTAGACTGGCAAGTCAGCTGTAACACATAACTCACAGTACAGCATTTATCCATTACAACATATGTATGTATGTATGTATGTATGTATGTATGTATGTATGTATGTATGTATGTATGTATGTATGTATGTATGTATGTATGTATGTATGTATGTATGTATGTATGTATGTATGTATGTATGTATGTATGTACGTACGTACGTACGTACGTGTGTGTTTTGTATGTATGTATGTATGTGTGTATGTACGTACTATGTACCTATCTATCTATCTATCTATCTATCTATCTATCTATCTATCTATCTATCTATCTATCTATCTATCTATGATTGGAGAGATGGATGTAATGATGGATGTATGGATAGATGGATGGATCGATGGATGATGGCATTGTGTAGGTTGATACTCGATGGAAGACTGTACCTATCTTCACAGGAGTTTAATTTCCACCTCTACATTACAAAAATAAACAGCATTCTCACGCAAAACCATGTGATTCTACCTAGCTATCAGCGATCTCTTTTTAATGTCAAGTATATTACTCAGCTGCGATAAGACGACATAGCGCGTCAACGACGACCATAACAGAAAGATTAAACACGTCAGAGGGAAGTACACACAAGATTTTTTATCAATCGAGGTTCTCATTTATCGTCATCCAAAGAGAAACACTACAAGGCTTGTAGGTACATTTTGTTTCATATATGTCAGGACGTGAAAGTGAATATTTCTGTGATGTAATAGCACCCAACTTCCACTCATTTTAATCGGGGTTGCGTCATATTGAAAAAAGTCAACCTACTCTCCGACAAGGAACAGGGGCGGTGACGGTAGCGTGCGACATTTGATCAAGCATTTATGAGACATAAATCAGCCAGGTTTAATTGCTAAAGGACGCTTGATTTACCACTCGCAATCGTACTCTGTGCGTTGATACACGCTGCCGAAGTAAATGTTAGTTTGCGCTGAATTTATTCAAAATCGCAAATGCAACATGACCACGCCAACTGACGAGGTAAATGATAGAAGTTATTGCTACCTGAGAACACAGCAATGATTGACGCGCTTTCTGAATATTTGGTTAAGTACATCTTACAATATATTATTTCAGTGACAGGTTTGTTCAGGCCTCGGCAATAGGAATATACCCCCTGGCAGAAAAATGTAGATTTTAGAAAAATATAAATGGGTACTGCCACAAATGAATAAGTTCAAGACAAATCATGACATGAAACGTCGTATCATATTTATCTGGACCCTGAACTTTTGATCTTCTAAATTTTAAGTAGACACTGCGAAGTGGAATTCGATGAAATACGAGGTTTGCAGAAAATGTCTATTAATCTATCCACATGCTGGCCTATATGCGTTCCATGAACTAGAATACGATATCGGTAGTTGCCGCTTCGAGCTGCGTTCATGCACTGCGGAGGTGATAATCGCAGAGTTTGACATTCTACCTTAAAAGTTGGCTGCGGGGCACTTTGCGTTTACCGCATCGTTCTGTTTCGATGATGGCTTTTTAGTAGACCAGTTGACCGAGTAAATATATGTAAAGGCGACGTGCGTGAAACTGTTAGAGTGAAAAAAACATTACGAGCAGGCTGTTCTGTAAGTAAGATGACGTGAGCGATCGGTTCGGTGAGACAGGGTAAATGCGCTATTTTACGAGTTATCGTTGGATGAAGCATTACTGATATGGCGTATCGTCACTTTGAGACCATCGTTCTGCTTTTCGCTTCTGTAACTTTCGTTTTCACTCCGGGGCAAGGATTTTTTTTCTATTACGCTGGAACATTGATCATCAGGTCTCGTAATGGTTTGTTGATGATGGTTTTAAATATTAGGGTTGTTAATGGTACATCTTATAGAGGTAATCCCTTCCTATCAGCGGAGACGGGTTAGACACACGAATATGTACGTTACATGCATCTTTAACTGATGGCTTCTCCAACTCCCGTCGCGGCGAGGGAGACAAATCTCTCAAGTGTGTTGCTCATGACAGGGAGCAAGAAAAGTTTACGAGCTATGAAAACACGACAACCCGTAAACAACTAAGCGGGAAATGCGATGACATCTACGGGGTCAAGGGTCAAGTGAAGTTGTGGCCGTATAGGAATCATGATGTGAATTAATCAACAGGTTTAATAAGAGTATGGCTATATAGGTAAGCTTGAAGGAGGAGGAATGAATTTTCTCTGAGCGTCATCCGTCAAATTTTACATCACCGCTACAAAAGGCACAGACAGTGGAACAAGGAATAGGATAATGTAATGAAATGTGGAACAAATTTGTGATCAGAAACACGCATCTTCATCATCTTCTAATTATTGGTAATTAGCATCCCATCATCATGGTAGTCGGAGAGAAAAAAACAGGGCGTCCGCTTACCTTTTTTGTAAAGCTCCGAAGAGACTGCCTGTAATACATGCACACACACGATCAACGTGTGTAGGTTTGGTAGAAATCGCTGCCAGTTCATGGTGCTACAGTACACCGAACAGACCTGCGCTGAACAGCCCGGTCGCAGTGAGAACGAGCGGGACCAGAGACCGATGGTATCTGAAGTGAAATGTGGCAAGTGCAGCTTGCTGTCTTTCAGTTGTTCTTCATCACGTCACGACTGCAGTCTGTTCCATGACAATAACGAGTTCGATATTTCAAGAATTGAAGAGGGGAAGAGCACTGTCACTGCCAAGAAGGGGTCGTTAAACCGTTGTCATATTGAAACAACCGAAAACCGCCGCGGCGTCAGCCGATACACATAAACACACTCGGTACGATTGGATCCACTCCGCGTACAGTCATACCTTTTGAATGTGGTGTAACACTGAACCCACCTAGGTAGATGATTAAACGGAAGGCTCCCTAGCTTCAGCGTCCTTTGACGACAATCAAATGAATGTGGAAAACGTTGCAGAGGCGGCACAGATGAAGACTAAATTAATTTCGAATAATCAAGGCGAGATTTGACGTCACTCCCCAGTGTTACTACTCAGAGAGTTGCAACCTCATCTACTTCCATAGAAATGAAGAGTCTTTCATTTCTGATAATGCATCATCTTCTGTGCGAAATCTTTCACATCAATGTTGAGTGGCCTGCGGGTATACAGCCTGTGAAAACAAGTCGACAACTCTTTGAGCGAGACTTGCCGTATTCAATGAAATGAGAGCAAATTCAAAGATCCCTCAGACTTCATGATGTCAGTCCGTGTCATTGAGGGGACAAAATGAAAATATCAAAAGTTCTGCTGACACATTTATTCGGCATGAAGTCATGTTATTTTATGAATAATTAAAATTGCATATTTACACCATTACGATTACAGACTTATATCAGCCTGTAGGCCTTTACAAATATAAAAGCATCTATAACTTACCAAAGAAAAGAACACAAATAACCAAATGTTCAGCTACAAAAGACAGTGAAATGTGTCAGTTTAAAACGTTTGTCCCATGTCTACAGGGGGGACAGTCTGCGTATATGCAGGTATAAACGCTTCGAATACACTTTTTCAGATTTCCTAATGCTATCTGTATAATTTAAAAGACACTTACGTTTTGACTCGCCCGATGTGCAACGATTCACAGGCAGTAGAACAAACATAGCACTTGTCTCTTAAAGGGAGGGAGTTGTCCCGTCTGCGGATGTGCACGCGGGACCCACACAACAAATCCTGTTGCTATGCACAGCATATCCCAACATCCCTTGAGCATATCCAAATTTTTCAAAATGGCGGCCGTGACTGCTGCCGATACAGCTACGCATAAAAGCTACACATTTGGCAAAGTCTTGCAGTGATTGGAAAGCTACAAAACTGATGAACTATGAATTTGCATCAAATGCTGAATTTGCTTCATATTTCTTAACATTCATCACCAATTTCTGGGAAGAGGCAATGTTTATCAACCAGAAAGTCGCGCAGCCGCAGACAGGACGACCTCTCCCACTCCTCCCTCTCATTTTGTTGATAAAATCATAGAGAAAGATAGATAGAGTGGCAACAGGTATTGTTTAAGGCGTGAAGCGGTTACGTAACCCATCCATGTTCGCCTCGCCTCAGGTTGCTCTCGCCTCTCTTTTCCGAAGAGAACCGACCATGATTCCTTCGGTAGTTTTCGGATTTTCGCCCATTGTTAAGCGAAAGTATGTTCGGCAAAGTTTGTGTTGTTGTTGTCGTGTGGTGCTGAGCAGAATTGACGTGCTGGCGAAAACGGGAGTGTTTTGAGCTTCAGGAAAACGAGTTTTACCGTTTTAAAAATTCCTCTCATATTTTATGAATATATAATGAGTGTGTTTGAACCAAATTTGAAAGTCTTTTATCGATACTGTCTGGTTTTACTCAATGGTTTACGGTCAGTCATACCCTCTTTTACACGTGCGTCAAGGAAGGACATGTTCATGAAACTGCTGCCGTGTTATGTTTTGATTGGCGTGAAGCAGTGTTTCTGGCCTGAGAGCTCACAAAGTAACTATGGTTGCTACGCGACTGGCAGTACGATGCCATCTCGTCGTATGTTTCGCATAATCTCGTGTACTCATCAACCACAAACAAAGCCTCCAAAAAGTTTAACACCTTTGGAGCTCATTTTAATATGAAAAGCCGATAGTCTACCGAGACGACCATGGAACAAAAGGCATGCAAGTGTTGCTACTCTGTCTATCTTACTTTGTTGATAAAATTCAAAAGACTAACTCACTAACACACCAAAAAAATAAACAGAACATACAAGAGACAAAGTACTTGCACTTCAATGCCAAGACAAAGGACAAATTATTATACGGTTATTCAGTACACGGATTTTGTCATATGAATTGTTTGTAACAGTAGACCAAAGGCGACTCGACAACAATACAAATTTGTGCAACAGGATTCATAGGGGGTCGCCTACGTGTCCGTCCCCAGGGATGGGTAGGTGTTTCGTTGTATTGCTAATAAAGATATATTCTACCAACCTTTGGTATTTTGGTCTTAACTTAGCACTGCCCTTGACAATCTTGCGTTAACGTTTTATCAACATACTGCGTCTATTATCTGATGAGTTTGAGTGCCTAATTTGCCAAAGTAAGCAAGGGTAAATTACTAATCTGTGGACGCTGTCACCAGATTATCACCGGATTAAATTTGACAAAGTCAACAATGAACGCACCAGCAAGGTATAACAAGAGGCCTTGCTGGTGCGTTCGTTGTTGACTCTGTCAAAGTTAATCCGGTGATAATCTGGTGACAGCGTCCACAGATTAGTAATTTACCTTGCTTACTTTGGCGAATTAGGCACTCAAACCCATCAGACAATAGACTAAATTACTACCCTTTCTTGCCTTGGCGAATTAGGCAATCAAACTGGTAAGATAATAGACGCAACACAGTGACAAAACTTCGCTAAAGATTATCAAAGGACGTAAATACGAAAAAAGAAATCGTTACAAAACCAGCGCTAACATAAGACAAAGACACCAAAGCTGCAAAGAAAGGTTGGTAATATAACTCTTTATTGGCAATAAATATCATAGTCAAACGTATTAAAATAAAATAAACCATAGCAAGAAGAACCTTGTCCTGAGACAAGACACCCCTACCCCTGGGGACGGACTTTGGTGCAATTCCCTATGCAGGATTGGAACAATTTACCTTCATTTTCTTAACAACAATATGCAAACTTTCAGAAAAGAAGAAGTTACCAACAAATGTACAGTAAATGCAAATGTCTTTCAATATCAGCGAACTATAAAAATCCCAAGGTCTTTGTATTGATCAAAGAAAGATAGCTTCTGTTCATGCAACAAGGAGTGTGTTAAGCAAATATAAAAGTTTAAAACTTATAGGCATGACGATCAAACTAACCGGGTTTTTTTCTGATGTCACCTCAACACCATAAACCTCACAAACATAACGAGCGTTTGCAATCCGCTACCAGATTGTCTGAAGATAACCATCACATCGGCATAGCAAATCTGACTTAAATTCTGACACAAACAAGCAAAGAACAAGCAAAAGGTAAGCAAAGGCTCATCAATTTAAGCATATGGCAAAAGTGGTGAGAGACTGTGTCCTTGACTGACAAACATTAATTGCATGGTGAAACTGTGGACCCAAATTTGACGCACATCTATACGAAAGAAAATGAGCAGACTAAGTACAAAACTTTAGTGAACGACTCGAGACAAAATCTTCTTAAACAGTTTTCAATAGTTCCCATGCTAAAAAGCTTGAGGAGCATCCATTAAACAAAAACATAGCACTCTTATGTGAATTCTAAAATTTAATTACTTCCTTTGGCTGACGAATACATTGAATGGTAGAATGCACATCTTGAAATCCAAACAGTTGTTATCAGATGTATACCAAAACCTCAATATTATAGTGTAGGATACACCGTGAAAATTGTAAACATACAATATTTAACCTTGCATCTCTCATTACACTTTGCATCTATCATATGAACATAAAAATGAAGTTGCTTTGAGTAGAAAGTAATTATGTCCATAGTTCAAGTGTAATGCATTCCTACGATTGTTGTAAAACCTGAAATATACGTTCCAGACATTACATACAAGTATACACACCTCTTGGCTCTTCGAATCGAATACTGTAATATTCCTCTGAGAAGACTATTACATTTTGATGTCCATCTAGCTGTCTCTCTCTCATGGTATTTATACCACTCCAGGTCATGTGACCTATTGTTCTTGCCATCCATTTATCACTGAAAACACAACTGCCACCTATTGTTCTTATGCAAAGTAGTAATCAGTCATACTTTTATTCATGTGTAAATAAGTAATCATTACACTTTAATGAAAGAAAATAATTATCATATCAATAAAAGTGTAGTTATTACTCATTTAAATATGAAAGAAGTATGACCGATTACTAATATGCACGAGAAGAATAGGTCCAGTCGAGATACCTAAAGCATTCACACACTCAATAACACAATGAAGACAATTTATTCAATTAAAATGTTATAATATATAATGTTATTTTATAATTCAATTTTAACTTTCTTTGGACCATGCTCAATATAAGCAACACGATTTGTTGATGAGGACTGTCCATCTTTGATTCGGCGTCTTCTTGGGTTGGACCAATCCTGTCTGTTTTGTTACGTTGTTTTGTAGCAACTTGAAAAACTGGTTGACTTACAGCTTCCTCTGATTTAACACTAGTGTTCGACACATGCTTTTGTAGGGCGGTAGACATACATTTGAGGCGCGTAAACCGTCATCTGATCTGTGACCTGTTTGTTCTTTGATAAGCTGCTCATCGAATCCCTGATGGTACAGAGATGTTGCCGCATTCACCTGAAATTATAAAAAAAAAAAAACCATATGTGACAAATAGCATGGAAATGAGTACAGCCTTTTTATTACGTCTTTGGAATAGTCGAAAGAAATTCTGTGATATTGCCGCACACACAAAATAATATTTTGATAAATGAATTTAATTTTATAACTTAGGCCTACAGAATTCGTTTTATGTCTAAATATTTTAGTAAAAGAATAAATTACCTTGCCAGAATGTCCAGTGTGATGGCCTTCTATCCAAGCCATCTCGCACATTGCTTTGCGTAAAGACGCCTACTTTTTCGGAGGAGAACTTGATTATCCCTTGGCAAGGGTGGTCGATAGTACGGTCCTGTCGGTGGTATCATCGCCAAGTACTTTTTTATAAGTTGAACTACACATCGTTGATTTGATGCGCTCCGTAGTAGCGGCTGCTCTTATAGAGCAGTTTGCCCATGTAAAATTCACTTTGGTTGTTTTCACATGGCCGTCTAAGGAACTCCAGGAAGTCTCGAGGGTCATCAGATCAGACAAGTTGACAAGGTCCATCTTGACCAGACGAAAACACAAAAAATGGCATTGAAAGCCATCCACGAGGCAAGAACATCATAATGCGCAAACTGTCGCTTTCGACCAATCACATGCATCGATAGATTGAATGCCCTCTCGCTAGCCAATAGCCAATACGACATAGAAAAGCCAGCCGTTTTACTTGACCAATCAGACTAAAACAGTTTCCTTCTACACAGGTGCATTATACCGCTCTGTAGCCCTTATTCATATGCAGATTTGCAGTTGACCAGAGCCCTTGTCCTACTTGTCTGGGATAGGTCATTCTCCCAAACTTGCATGCCAGGTGCATAATGACCTCTGTGGACCTTTCGACGAACAATGGGTGGCCCCATTCCATTGTGGGTGTTCAAATCAAAAATCGACGATTTATTGACAGTAATTTTCGAATTGTAGAGAAGATTGGCCTGTTTTCCGTGGTATAAGTCTTTAATCGCACCTCGTAGGTGTGCCTTCAGCCTCGAGATGTTTACAAGTTCCTGACCATAAGTGTGGTGTTTACAACTGTAACAGCACACCTACTCGTGCGATTAACTATACGTATCTGTCTATCTGTCCACCATATGCGTATGTGTTGAAAAGGTATACAAAATGCTTTGTATGATACAATCACTGGTGTCATAAACCTTTATCATTTACAAATGACTCTCTCTCTCTCTCTCTCTCTCTCTCTCTCTCTCTCTCTCTCTCTCTCTCTCTCTCTCTCTCTCTCTCTCTCTCTCTCTCTCTCTCTCGCATCCATAGCTCCGACTGATGGTAACAAACAGCTTCACCAATGATCTAATTATGCAAGGTGAGGAGGTCAATGTCACTAACAGCACGAACGTGAGGCTTGAATACATTTCATATTCCCATTCAGTTTGGTATCAATAAACGTCACTTTAATTTCCTACTTTTTTTCACATTTTCAGCAAATAAAAGACGCGCTGTTTTGCGGTTCAGCTTTCCTTTCTGTGGTACAGCGCATGGCCACTGTCAGCACAAGAGTGGTATGAAGCCCTTTTCAGACATATATTGACACAAACCAAAACAGTTTAGATGCCCAATGGTTCTGGCAAATAATTTGCATGTGGTCTCACGAAAGCACCGTACAAACTTTAGAGAAAATCTTTCTGATCCTGGATTCTTGGAATCTGAACAAGTAACAAAAGCTTTTCGACTCCACTTTCGTGTATGATATGCCGATAAAGATGTGAGCACGGCACTCGCTCCAGCAGTATTTCTGGAAAGTTGATGTAATCTCGCTTCTTTGAAGGCTGTGCTATTTGACCAGTATTCTTTCTAAATTCAATAGGCCTCTGGAGCATATCCATGACGGCTTTAATCTCCTTAGTAGCATCTTCTTTTCTCTCAAGTTACAGTTTTAAGGATTATCCCACAAACTTCTCGTATTTAAAAGCCGAGAAAGCAGCGTGAAACTCAAAATTATCCGTTACTTACTTGTATACTTTGGATTAAGGTAGAAAGCGCTTTAGGGACAGCTATTCGTATTCTCATATTTTTACAATATTCTTTTGGCCTTCCCCTTGTTGGGGCTTCCTTTGAAGATTATGCAGTTTCTCACTTTCAAAGTTAGGGAAAGTTCCTTAATGGGGTTCTGGCGTCACAGATGGATATAGAACTTCAAATAAGTTGCATGTATGCGTACTCATACATAGATAGATATATAGATAGATAGATAGATAGATAGATAGATAGATAGATAGATAGATAGATAGATGGATAGATAGATAGATAGATAGATAGATAGATAGATAGATAGATAGATAGATAGATAGATAGATAGATAGATAGATAGATAGATAGATAGATAGATAGATAGATAGATAGATAGATAGATAGATAGATAGATAGATAGATAGATACATGCACATGCATGCATGCATGCATACATACATACATACATACATACATACATACATACATACATACATACATACATCCATACATACATACATCCATCCATACATACATGCATACATGCATACATGCATGCATGCATGCATGCATGCATGCATACATACATCCATACATACATACATACATACATACATACATGCATGCATACATGCATGCATGCATGCATGCATGCATGCATGCATACATACATACATACATACATACATACATACATACATACATACATACGTACATACATACGTACATACATACGTACGTACATACATACATGTTGTTTGAAGACAATGTCCGAGACGCCTACATTGACGCGGATCGTCGTCGGGATTATGTAAGACCTTTGCCTGCACATACAAACATCTTGATGATATGTACCGATAACCCAAATGTATCAAATTTGAAACGACCAGATCGCACACAGCTTAATCATTTTTAGCTCACGTGTGTAAACACGTGGGCTATTGTCATAGCGATGTCTGTCTGTCTGTCTGTCTGTCTGTGTGTTAGTGTGTGTGTGTGTGTCTGTCTGTCTGTCTGTCTGTCTGTTTACACGATAACTCAAAAACGCCTGAACGGATTCAAGTCAGATTTGGTACACTGGTACCATGTGCTATTTGCAAGAACTGATTAGATTTTGGTTAGTGTGGCTTGCATATTAATGAAGTTATGCAATATCGTTTTTTTCCATTCAATGGTTTCCCTATGGAGACGGTAATGACAGTGTAGACATATATCAAGAAATACTGCACAAAATTTCATGAAACTTTTCACAGATGACAATCTAAGAACATTATGATGATACTGTGAGTGTCATGTCAATTATCTTCTCATTTGCATATTTAATGAACTTTTGTTATTAGTGAGCTAACTCTGAAATTCCTGCACCAAACTTGATGATACTTGCAACAAATATTGATCTGATATATATCTAATTATACTTCGAAGCATTAGACAGTGTCAAGTTAATAAATAGCTCATTTGCATATTTTATGAAGGTTTGTAATTATTCATATAACTCCGTTATAACTTCACCAAATTTGATGAAATCTGCTGCAGATACTGATCCGACTGATATCTAACTGTAGTGTAAAGCATTTAGTAGTCTTAAATTAATTAAGGGTTCATTTACATATTTAATGAACTTTGTAATTAGGTATATAACTCTGAAATTACGGCACCGAAGTCAGTGAAATTGGGTACAGATATTGTTTTGATAAATATCTAATTGTACTAAGAAGCATTTGGCAGTGTCAAGTTAACAAATAGGTCATTTGCATATTTTATGAAGTTTAGTAATTAGTAATATAACTCCAAAATAACTGCACCAAATGTGATGAAATCTGCTGCAGATACTGATCCGACAGATATCTAATTGTGTTGTGGAGCATTTAGTTGTGTTAAATTAATTAAGGGTTCATTTGCATATTTAATGAACTTTATAATTAGTGATATTACTCCAAAATTAAAGCATTAAATTTGATGAAACTTGCTACAGATGTTGATCTGATAAATATCAAATTGTACTGAGAAGCATTGAGCAGTGTCAAGTTAATAATTAGCTCATTTGCATATTCCATGAAGTCTTATAATTAGTCATATAACTCCGAAATAACTGCATCAAACGTCATGAAAACTGCTGCATATACTGATCCGACAGATATCTAACTGTGTTGTAAAGCAGTTAGTAGTGTAAAGTTAATTAAGGGTTCATTTGCATATTTCATAAACTTTGTAATTAGGTATATAACTCTGAAATTTCGGCACTAAAATTTTGTGAAACGTGCTACAGATATTGATTTGATAAATATTTAATTGTGCTATGAATCATTGAACAGTGTCAAGTTAATGTAGGGTTTATCTGCATATTTAATGAACTTTGTAATTAGTTACATTACTCTAAAATTACAGCATTAAATTAAATAAAACATGCTACAAATGTTGATCTGATGGATATCTAATTGTCCCATAAAGCATTGAGCAGTGTCAAGTTAATTGACAGCTCATTCGCATATTAAATAAAGTTTTGTAATTAGTTATTAAACTCTGAGAGTACTGTGCGAAGTTTAAAAAAACCTGCTACATATAGTGATAACATATATCTCATTGTTCTGTGAAGCGTACTACTATTAATGAACCTGTTGTAAAACACGTGAGCATATTCAGTTCATATCTGGTTTAATATTTGATAGTTTGAAACTTACGTAAGTGCATGCTACGCTATGTTACCTGATCTCGTCCAATGGTCTTCTATTTATATAGTTTGGTATATTGCATCGTAAAGTA
>NC_091944.1:27679831-27837331 GCF_041260155.1 Ptychodera flava | reverse complement strand
GACTTTTGGGACGTAAGTTAGCAAAAAAACGCAAACAAACAAACAAACAAACAAAAAAACAAGAAACAAATACAAATAAACCAACAAAGTTTTGTCGTTTGCCGCTTGACCTCTTATTTCGTTCATTTGACGGTAAAGTTTATTAGTTTTGTTTTTCAACTTTTCAAAACTGCCATGGTTTGTCATTCACAATTTGAAGATGTGTATTTGGAAGATGTTTGGAATTTGTGAATATTGTAGAATACACTTAGGCCACCAATAGTTCAGTATTCCTTTAGTGAACCATAGACCTTCGAGGGCCTATCAGCAAACATATTTCATAGAAGGGCCCGTCAGTAGTTTTTAGTTCACATTTGGTATATGGATATATAACCAAAGGGAGCTTATATAGTAAGTCGGTGGCATCTGTATGTATCATAATGATGGATATATGTCCGTCCACTTCCAAAAACTCAAACATCACAGCAACCAGCGTCTTAATATTTGGTGTACAGGTGCACCCAGGGGTGGAAAAGTGAATTGTTCAAATGAACGTGTCAGTGTCAAAATATACAAATGAGGTAAACATAGGAAAAATTCTGCAAATTGCTAAAACTTTCTAACCGTATATCAGATTTGGTTGAAACTTCGTATGCAGGTCCCTTAAGGTGACTTTACTTAGATTTGCTCAAATTGTGGTGAATTTTTTTAAATGTATATGTTGGGGTCAATTTTTCCCATTTTGGTTAAAAATCCTCTTCTCTCAAACTGCTTGTCCCATTGCTTTGAAATTTAGTATTCATGATCTTAGGGCTGGCTCCAGTCAGATTTGTTCAAATTGTGGTGAAATTTTTATATTTGTATTCCTGGGGCAAATTTTCATATTTTTGGTCAAAAAGTCATTTTCTCCCAAAATTCTGGTTGGATTGCTTTAAATCTTTATATGCATGATCCTTGGGTTTGACCTCTGTCATATTTGTGTAAATGGTTGTGAAATTTTCATATCTATATATTTAGGGCAAATTTTCACTTTTTTATATCAAAAACTCATTTTCTCCGATTGACTATTCTGACTGCTTTGAAACTTGGTATGCAGGTACCCAGGGGCATCCTCAGTTGAGTGTCTTCAAAATGTCGTGATTGCACGTGTCATGTTTTAATCATCAAAGTTGTATTGATACAAGAGTTTATTTTAAATTCGTAGTCAGGAAAGCGTACTTGCTCTCCCAAAGAGTTTGCCTTGTAGTTTTTTTCACTAATATACGTTACAGACTACTTAGTGTCACACTTTAACCGCTTGTTTTGTTTTGTTTTGGCTGTACCAGAAAGACCACAAGGGAAAAGCAAGTTGATGGCCATGGAGATGATGACTCACTGCCAGATGACGACAATGATCACGTGGATATATCATCGCCGCATGCCGTGCTCATCTCAAATGACAACATGCAATGACAAAATTCGGACCGATGGTTCCGTACCTTTACATAATGATGCCAATGAAAGCAATGGTTATGAGTCGACGTCTATCCGCGAATGAGCAGGTTTTATTCAAAGAACACTCCAAGGAAACGATATTCACGTCTGCTCACAAATAAATTTCGCGTTCAAAAACTGGTATCTCATCGTGTCAGCATTGGTCTTATGTCTGTCTGTCTGTCTGTTTTGGGAGCTGCTGACCACGACAATAAGCTTACTGGATTTGAAAGCAGAGCTACCTGTTCGTTGTCTGATCAACTCGATTGACCAATTAACTTTATCTTGTAGTGGGCTGAACCTTTTACACATTGTGTCTCCTGCGTCTGACAAAAATGAGGCTGACATTTGTCACTTATTGTTACGCGATTGGAACTATTTTGGGATAATTGAATCTTCATATCTTTTAGATTTCTCAAAAGTGTTAGGTGCTGTATAACTGAATATTGCAATATTACAAATTACTCATAAAACAAGTGTATTACGTAAAAAGAAAAGCAGATGAGCTTACATTTGCAGATCAAACCGACATTAATTCACCATCCATTAGTCCCAATCGTGTTTTGTTCATTAACCTTTTGAGAACCACATTTAATTATCACATTGCTCTTAACTTCATCAAAGTCTAAACTGTAGCGGTTTCGATAATGAGCCTATGCTTTACACTTTTATTGATATGATATGACTGTACTTTAAAGGTGAAGGGCCAGCAGTCCTAACTGTAGATGATTTTTTCATTATTTTTGTTCTTAATGTCATCTACAGTTTCTTGTTCAGGTCACAAAAACAGGTTGAGATACACAGTATTTGTCTTGTCGACACAGCATGTACATGTGTGAATGTTATTGCTATTGTAGACAAGTAAACTTGTCTGGATTAAAATTCAAACGAAAACAATAACAGTGCACTGCACACGACGATAGACGCTGTCTTTGCAAGCTAAATAGCGGGTTATTTTACCATACTTCGGTGGGTGAAAAAGGAACTTGCAATTTACACACAAGCACACAAATTGTGAAAAATCATCAAAAGTTACAACTACCAGCCCTCGAAGATGCTGACATGACTTACTGGTCCCATAGCAATATCCCTGCCAATCAGATCACTGAGAACAAAAATGTGAAGGTATGGGTAGGAAGTAACAAATGTTAACTTTCTTTTTTGAGCATTTCAGTACAAACATTTGTACCATCCCACTCATCAAAATTCCGTTGTTTTGCCCCATCTGTCATGGCAGTGTTGTGAGCTTTATGCAAAGTAAGTGCTTAATTAAGTCTGAAAGACAAGAAGATTTCGAGACAGCAAGTCGTTCGACAAGCGTGTCGTACATTTCTCTTGAGCTTCTTTTCACAGTTTTTGGTCAATTGTCAATACTTTCATGAATGGAGTAAAAATAATTAATAACGACATTATAGGGAAATTGCATCGCGTAATGAAAAACTGTTCCTTTCATTACGCACATCAAAATCGTTGCCATTGTAGATTTTGTAGATTTGGAGTAAATAATGTTTTATGCAAGTGTTTGAAGGTTAATTCTTTGCATATTGGTCAAAAGTGATATCATTTACAATGCGTCTTTGCATGATAATCATTACTTTGTGTGAAGTGTCCGAAGCACTTTTCAAGTTGAGCTGGGTAAGAAGGCAAGAGAATGTGTTTTCCACTTCACAATAATGTAGGATGCGCCTCGGGGACAGATATTTGGTCCTCAAACTTGTACAATACGTTTTTTGTCCACCACTTTGTGTGGCTCATTTTGAAGTTCATGGAGTAAATGAAGTTTCTCCTACGGCTTACTTTTGTGAAAATATCCCCATAGAGTTCTTAAAGGTATACAGTCACCTGTAATCTAAATATGTCCATATATGGTCAAAGGGGCGTTCCTTGGTATTCAATATGCCCATATGAGGGCGCTATTTTTAAAAAGCGGCCACCCGTTTAAAATCTGTGATTGGTTAGATTTTCTCTTTCCATGGTAACTGTGGCAAAATTGGAAGAGGTGACGGTATGCCTTTAAGCATTTTTAATTCAGTTGGTTCTATTTTACTTTAGGCCTAATTGATATTCAACGAAATGTCCTAATTAGGCATATATCTCGATCAAAATTGACGAAACTTGCTTTGTACGTTGGAGCTACTATGGTATAACATTCATGAAAGCTATATTAGCATTTTTACATAATCGTGTTACTTGACCAAAAGCAGCAAACTTGCGGTATCTGTCAATTTACAGACAACTGCAATATATACTGAGAGAGAATCATACATGTAAAAACAAATGAATCACAAGTTTGAGTATATATAAAGTTTTTGGTGTTTTATAATATTACTGAAGACGGTAGATAACTAAAGTGTTTACATATGGATTAACTGGACAACGCCGAAATAAATCAAAAGCAACTCCGAAAATCAAAGCAACTCCCTTTAAAGCTAACGTTTTGTCCTTCCTTACACCTACTGCAGTGGTAAGAGACTGGTCAGTTTCTTCGCCCAGGACGGCGAGGGAGGTGGATTATTTTTTGCCGACGTCAAAAAAGTGGCTGTCTCCCCATACCAACTTTCGAAAACAGAGTGACCTCCACGCAACAAAGGTAAAAGGTGCTATACATATATATATATATATATATATATATATATATATATATATATATATATATATATATATATATATATATATATTGTTACGTGCAGAGAAAACGAACAAAAGGGTGAACTCAGCAGTTTCCGTTTAAACAAAATTTATTACGAAAACAAAACTAATTGCTAAGTCAGGGACAGAGTACAAGCTTTAAAAGTGTACAGACTACTTATCTCAGCTGGGACGGCAAAGCTCCAGTCTCAGAGTTGTAACAGTCAGTTGGATGAATGAACAGTCTTGCAGGCTTGAAGCTGCACAAAGTCCACAGTATAAATCCAGCGTTGGCAGTGAAGGTCTTGAAAAGTCTTGAGAATGACTACCGCTGGAGTTTAGTAACACACAAGAGACACGATCCCAAAAGTCTGACTGGAAGCTGTGCACGTCCCTTTTATAAAGGCATATAAGAACAATCTAGAACTTTTATTGACATGCTAATTACTGTTCTAAAATTATCTCCCTTACACAACTAATCAACTTTCCAGAACATTCCAAACATGACTAATTGAATTCAAGGTTGTGAGGTCATCAAGGGCAGTGACCTTGAGAATGTTCTAGACTAATTGAACTCAGGTCATGATGAGTGTGGGGGAAATGACCTACATAACACACCCCCTCTTCAAAAAAGAAAATTTTTCAAGAAAAATCTTTCTTTTACAAATGTAATCTTGAAAAGGATTTAAGTACTCAAATTTTGTTGTACTCTAAAGTAAAATTTCTTGAAAGTGAACAACAATAAACTCTAAATACGAGAGAGACAGTCTGCAATTAAATTGTCTCTGCCTTTGATATGTCTAATGTCAAGATTAAACTCCTGTAACATTAAACTCCATCTTAGCAATCTCTGATTTTTGCCTTTAAATTTCTGCAGAAAAACAAGAGGGTTGTGATCAATGTAAACCACTATTGGCTGATTTGAAGAAGTAACATAAACTTCAAAATGCTGTAAAGCTAATGTCAAAGATAAACACTCCTTTTCAATTATAGAGTAGTTTCTCTGGGATTTGCTAAATTTGCGTGAAAAATAGCAAACAGGATGATCTATACCATGACTATCCTCTTGCAATAAAACAGCACCAGCAGCCGTATCACTAGCATTTACAGCTAATTTGAATGGCAAAGTGAAATCTGGTGCAGACAACACTGGAGCACTTTGCAGTATGGCTTTAAGTGTATCAAATGCCTGTTGGCATTGCTCTGACCAAACAAACTTTACTTTCTTTTTAAGTAAGTTAGTCAAAGGCTCAGTAATTGTGGAGAAATTTGGACAGAATTTTCTGTAGTAACCAGCCATACCGAGAAAGCGCATCAGTTGTCGTTTGCAGTTTGGTATGGGAAAACTTGAAATGGCACTGATTTTGGCATCAACAGGTTTTACCTCACCCTGTCCTACAGTATGTCCGAGGTAAGTTACCCTAGCCCAACCAACTCAGATTTGGCAAGGTTGACAGTCAACATTGCTTTGCTCAGTCTCTCAAAGAACTTCCGCATGAGCTTGATGTGTTCCTCCCAGGTGTCACTATACAGGACTACGTCGTCAACGTAAGCTGCACACCCGTCTAGCCCGGATATGACGTCGTTGATCATCCGTTGGAACGTTGCCGGAGAGTTCTTCATTCCGAATGGCATCACCTTGTACTGGAACAATCCGTCTGGTGTAACAAAGGCGGATATTTCACGAGCACGATCCGTCAGAGGGACTTGCCAAAATCCCTTCAGTAGGTCAAATTTCGTCACATACTTGGCTTTTCCCACTCGGTCGATGCAGTCATCAATCCTCGGGATTGGGAAAGTGTCTGTCTTTGTTAAAGTGTTGACCTTCCTAAAGTCCGTGCACATACGATAACTGTGGTCTGATTTGGGAACAAGTATGCACGGCGAACTCCAGTTACTTTTACTGGGTTCAATAAAGTCATTGTCCAGCAGGTATTTGACTTCTTCCTGGAGATATTTCGCTTTTGTTGGATTCAGTCTGTATGGATGCTGTTTTACAGGCTTACTGTCCCCAACATCAACGTCGTGATAGATGACGTTTGTCCTCGTTGGAACATCTTGAAACAGGTGTTTATATTCATGGAGCAGTTCTTTCACCTGTGTTGTTGTTCTGGCTGGAGGTGTGCCAACTTTGTAGACTCCAGCTTCTCCAGGATTTCTGAGTTCTGAAGCTTGACCGAGCCCAGCTTTGAGTTTAGAGTATTTTCACTCAAGTCAGTTTCAGTATCACTATCTTCATAATGGTTTGAACTGACTGCACTGACAGGCTGAGTTATAGTAGGATTATCCCTATCCAAATATGGCTTAAGCATATTTATGTGACATAGCTGTTTTTGTTTTCGCCTGTCAGGTGTTATTATGATGTAATTTAAATCACTCAATTTCTTATCAATTAGGTATGGCCCAAAGTAACGAGCATGGAGTGGTTTGCCAGGAATTGGAAGTAGAACAAGAACTTTTGACCTGGTTCAAACTTCCGTTTTGAGGTGCTTTTATCATATTTGGTTTTCATTGACTGCTGAGATGACTCAGATTTTCTCTGGCTAATTCACATGCTTTAGAGAGTTTTGTACGAAAATCTGACACATATTGCAAAATATTCAGACAATCATCATCGTCTGATAGGAATTTCTCTTTAACGAGCTTAAGTGGGCCACGGACTGTATGTCCAAATACAAGCTCAAATGGGCTAAAACCAAGAGACTCTTGAATTGACTCTCTAACAGCAAAGAGCAGAAAATGAATTCCTTCATCCCACTGCTTCTCTGCTCTCTGTGTCAAAACAGTAGGTCCTAATCATGTTTTTCAAAGTTTGATGAAATCGCTCAAGAGCACCCTGACTTTCTGGATGATAGGCGGATGACCTATACTGTTTAATGCCTAGCTGATCCATTACTTGTTGAAAAATACCAGACATAAAGTTGGAGCCTTGATCGGACTGGACACATTTAGGGAGGCAAATAAAGTGAAAAATTTGACTAAAGCTCTCACTATAGTCTTTGTCTTTATATTTCTCAGTGGTATGGCTTCTGGGAACCGAGTTGATGTACACATTATTGTCAGCATGTACTCATTTCCTGATCTTGTTTTTGGTAGGGGCCCAACACAGTCTATTAGAATCCTACTAAATGGTTCTTGAAATGCAGGAATTGGCTGTAAGGGGCCTTTGGAATGGTCTGATTTGGCTTTCCTACCATTTGACATGTGTGACAAGTTTTACAGAAATGTGCTACATCCTGCCTGAGATTAGGCCAATAAAAGTGACTGAGAATTTTATGATAAGTTTTCCTGACTCCTAAGTGACCAGCCCAGGGCGTTTCATGGGCCAGGCGCAATATTTCAGCACGATAGGGCTTTGGAACCACAATTTGATGTTTTATAGCCCAATCGTCATCAACCAAAACATCTGGAGGTCTCCATTTACGCATGAGAATACCAGATTTTGTATAATAGGAAACAGAGCTATCTGAAGTTTTACCTTCATCATCTACCCTGTCAAACAAAGACAAAATATCTGGGTCTTTGTGTTGTTCTGCAATGAGATTTGATCTAGAAAATGTCTGACTTTGGTCAGCAGAAGTTTTACTGGAAGTTTCAAATCCACGAGGGATAACGGAATGATCCGTGTCAAACACCTGACTGAGAAAGGTGTCATTTAAGTCAACATCTGTGACATTATTTTTGAGAGTATTTTGATTCTCGGAAGTTTTCTTTGACATGGCTCGAGTAATGGCCCATGAAGGAAATAAATCGGGTATCTCTTGTTCAATTGGCTCTGGATCCTGATCTAAACTAGGATTATCAGTCACAAGTGGATTAGTAATGACCTTGTCCCCAGCAAGGTCGTTTCCAAGAAGAAGGTGAATCCCTTCAAAAGGCAAAAAAGGCCTAACACCTAAAGCCACAGGTCCAGAAACAAAGTCCGAAGACAAATAGACATTATGGAGAGGAACAGGAATGTAGTCACTACAATCTACCCCCTTAATAAGAACTTTAGAACCTGAAAATGACTTTTCAGAAAACGGCAGGGTATCTGCCAACAAAAGAGACTGGGAAGCCCCGGTATCTCTTAAAATTTTGACAGGGGTAGCGGAAGAAAAATCACTAGAAAGTGATATAAAACCATTATGAATAAATGGCTCGAAAATACCCATAATGCTATCTTGAGAGTAATTGCCCTCGACCTCATTAGTTGGGGATAAGAGGGGTTTAACCTCAGAAAATGTGTTCACACATTATTAGACTCTAATTGAGTTGATGAAGAAATAAAGCGGTGGGCTTAGATCCACTTTGACCACTTTGACCTTCACGTTTTCTTTTCAATTTAAAACAATCTGACATTAAATGGCCGTCTTTCTTGCAATAATTACAAGAAAGTGTACCGAACTGTTTGTCAGAAGGAGATTGAGACTTGGGATCTGATGATGTGGAAGTGTTACTTGAATTTTGTGAACTGTTGTCATTTGATTTTCTACTGTCCTTTGAGAAATTCTTGGATGAAAAGGAGGAGTTAAATTTACCTGCATTGTTTCTGTATGAAAAGGACTGGGATGGTTTGCTGAGAAATGAAGATTTGTGGGTCAATGAATAATCATCGGCCAAACGTGCAGCAACCTCTAATGTATCTGCCTTTTGTTCATTGATAAACGTCTTGATGTCACTCCGGATGCACCTTTTAAATTCCTCAATCAAAACAAGTTGTCGTAATTTGTCATAATTCTGACTGACCTTTTAGAAGAACACCAACGATCAAACGTTGTTCTTTTGTTCGAGCAAATTCGACATAAGTTTGATCTTTCACCTTCTCACAATCCCTAAATTTCTGACGGTAAGCTTCAGGCACCAATTCATAGCCCTTGAGAATAATTCCTTCACAGAATCATAATTTGAAGCCTGCTCTACTGACAACTGAATGTAAATTTCTCTGGCTTTACCCCCCCAAGCACTCTGCAAAAGCATAGACCAGGACTCCTTAGGCCAGTTCAGACTCTGAGCAATTTTCTCAAAATGAAGGAAATATTTATCAACATCCTTTTCTTGGAAAGGGGAACTAACCTGAAATGCTTAGTGATGTCAAACTTGTCTGAAGGGAAGAATTTTCCTGACTGTCCAAGCTCTAAACGTTTTATTTCTACCTGTAATCGCTGTTCTTCTAATCGCAATTCTTTTTCTCTCTGTCTTTCTTCCATTTCTAATCTTTCCTGCCTTTCTTTTCTTTCTGTCTTTCTTCCATTTGCAATTCTTTTTCTTTCATTTCCTTTTCTAATTCCAATTTCTTAAGCTCCAATCTGCCTGTATTTCTAATTCTAATTTTTTGAGTTCGAAGGAGGACTCAGGCTCATAATCTTTTAAGGCAGACTCCTCAAAATGGCCAGAATTAACTAAATGTTTGCAATCTTGAACTGTATTTCCCGCTTGCGCATAGATCTTTTGACATCTACTTTAAGGAAATTTGCCAGTGCTATGAGGTTGTCTTTTCTGAGGGAATTAAATGTGTCCTGATCGAGGTCATCCATAAATTCGTCTGGCTTGAATTCCGCCATGATTGAATTTCGCTGAGTTCACAGTGTAAAGTAGTTTTGAAAAGGTAGGCAAAATGTTGTCAAACGGCTCAAAATATTCGTATCCCGGACGAGCCCCCAATTTGTTACGTGCAGAGAAAACGAACAAAAGGGTGAACTCAGCAGTTTCCGTTTAAACAAAATTTATTACGAAACAAAACTAATTGCTAAGTCAGGGACAGAGTACAAGCTTTAAAAGTGTACAGACTACTTATCTCAGCTGGGACGGCAAAGCTCCAGTCTCAGAGTTGTAACAGTCAGTTGGATGAATGAACAGTCCTTGCAGGCTTGAAGCTGCACAAAGTCCACAGTATAAATCCAGCGTTGGCAGTGAAGGTCTTGAAAAGTCTTGAGAATGACTACCGCTGGAGTTTAGTAACACACAAGAGACACAATCCCAAAAGTCTGACTGGAAGCTGTGCACGTCCCTTTTATAAAGGCATATAAGAACAATCTAGAACTTTTATTGACATGCTAATTACTGTTCTAAAATTATCTCCCTTACACAACTAATCAACTTTCCAGAACATTCCAAACATGACTAATTGAATTCAAGGTTGTGAGGTCATCAAGGGCAGTGACCTTGAGAATGTTCTAGACTAATTGAACTCAGGTCATGATGAGTGTGGGGAAATGACCTACATAACAATATATATATATATAATTATATGCACCTTTTACTTGTGATCTAATGTAATGAAATGTAATTTTACCGGAGCATTACACACTGAAAACGGTACGTTCTGTAAAATGTTGCTCATGTCGCTTATTTTCCAATCAGTCATTGTAACCATAACTATGTTTGTTAGACATTGCCGCTAAAGCATTACAGTTGTACTAAAGCTTATAAAATGCATCACTTACGTTTTGCTCTGTATGATTTCACTTAGATTAAGTTGTACCATAATGCCACGCCGATTGCAGACTTCAGTCTTCATTGTTGATGTTACTCATATTTTGGTACAATGGTACTCTCAATAAAAATGTACAAAACCACCACAGCTAATATCACGAGCCCCCAAACGTAGTTCTAATGTTATTCCACTTTGTAGTTCGCTGAAAAGTATGGTTTCCTAATATGTTAGTGGATATGGTGGTGACTTTCCCTGTACCATGGAGCACAAATGGCATGATTTCACATTCGGCGTGGTTCTTTACATACGCCGAAATATTAAATCTCCACAGTTTTATTGTCAGAAAAGTGTAATTATAATCTTTCTTAATCTGCCTAGAGTAACTGTAACTTTTGACACTTTTCAGATTTTGTGGCACAAGCCAGTGAAGCCAATAAAGTTTGTAGATCTACCTACTAGCCACAGTACTCAACTTGGCTGTGTAATCTGCATTGTCAGTGTTGATGATCAAATTCACTACCAGACTTGGTTGACCGTGACGATAATAAAGCCATGCCGCAAACTACCACGTCGCATCCACAAACAACGCTGGGGCTTATCGCCCTGACCAAATAACTTGTTCATAAGGTCCGTCTTTTACCTTATCAGCTGCTAACGATTTATTTGCATAGGACGATAAGCCCCTGCGCTGTTGATCGGCAGAATAAATTAAATGAAGGGGATTAGGGAGGGTAATTAAGAGATATATACTGTTTTATTTGAGATACTGATCATGAGATAGCGAGTGTTAAAGTAATATTCACACACGCGACTCAGGTAAGGCTTGTACAAGGTCCCTCTATGTGATAGAGGGACCGTTGCTTGTATAGTGAAAAAAGTTAATTACATGACATTTATTAATCATATTCATAACTTCTAGATGAATAATGCCAGCAGTACCCTGTGCATGGAATTTATTTCTCATGGCCGGGCAGCGAACCATTCGCAGCCGATTTGAGGAATTTTAGCAAAAAGTGTGTCACACATAAGTATTATATTCTCTCACCTACAATTAAAATAGGAAATTATAACTTATTCGTAACGCTCCCCGTTATGATTTGAAAACTCCTGGGCCCCCTCCCCATAGTTTTCCCTTCTTCCGAATTCTTCGTCTGGAAATCTCCACACATCCCCTTTCCTCACCACTCCATCCAAAATACAACTTGAAAAATAAACAGAACATCGCCCTAAAAGAACATAAAGACATTTAGAGGGAGAAATTCTCTGAGAAAGCAATAGGTCCACTAAGCAAAGACTTCGTATCAAATGAGCTGTAAGATTGCAGTCTTTACAGATTACATGAAATATCAATCAAGGACTCGGGCTTGAACTATTAAGAGTAATTTGATAATTTAATAATTTAAAGTAAGTGAAATTGATAAACATCAGGCCCCAATTTGTCGTTATGGTATTTTTTCACTTTTGCTGAGTAAAATTGTTAAAAGAGTTGTGTTTTCTGGAATTTCATTTTTAACTATGTTGCTTTGTGAGTACAAGAAAATTTGGCTTCCAATTCATCGATTCTTTGAGGAGATAAGGACATCCCTGTGCTCATGTTCTCCCAAAACAAAACCACACTCTTCAGTGCAGACCACACACTCTCTCCTAATTTCAGTCTCGATTGAACGATACTACATGCAAATGCAGAGAGATTAAGAGAATACACAGCCAAGTCATAGCATCTCTAAATATTTTCAATATTCTTCACCTTCGAGGAGTTAAATCAATTTTATTTTCCAGAAACAAAACAATAACCTCCTGTCCATTGAAATGTGGACAGATCCTTTTGCGATGGACTCAGAGGTTCATCCAAGGTTCTTAACAGCGCCCCCACACGACATCAAAATAATATATTTTTTTTTCTGCAATGTACCCTTTACAGCGCCCTCATAAAACAATAAAACAACGTTAGTGATCATAATTCTATGCTGTTTCAGGGTTGTGTGGAAGTAAACAAAAACTAAAGGCTTGGAAGTAAGGAAAAACCAAAGGCCTCTGTTAGGGTTTCTATCATAACACCACATGATATTTATCGTGGTGATTCCCACGGTGGGATTAACACTCTCTATATTTCAAAAGGCTGTAAAAGCATCTTACGTAAAAATGCACGTCAGTAGGACCTGATAACTTTAATCAGTCTCTGAAATTGGTATCAATAATTTAAGTCTTTTAACTTTTATTTTGCACATTCAGTTTTGACTGTTTGTTTTTGAAAAGGTTAATTGTTTGGTTTTTTTTGCACATTTGCAGTGTGCTACTCATTTCTAATCTTTTTGTCATGAATTTCCTCCTTATTTCAAGCATAATTCACGCTGTTATTTCAACACACAGTAATTTCCTTATCCAGAGATTGAAATCAGAGTCTGAAGAAGAATACATGGACAGTAAAGCTGAAAAAGTGTTTTGTTTTTCACAATCATTTTGTTCCACAATGTCTTAGGCATGTAAGCATTTGTTGCAACGAGAATATTAAGCTAAACATTCAAAAGAAATGCTCAACGAACCTATGTGAATAAGCATAAACTGACTATGCCTTGCTGAAGGCATGGGGTTGTTTGAGTGAAAATCCCTCTTGTGGGTATTTTGTGTCACAAAACCATAGGCTTACACTCAGTTGAAAACAGTGCATGACAAATCTTTGAGTTTCTTCATACAGATTATGTTTATTCTCACTTGGACACACTCAGAGTACAGTGAACACAGATATATTACAGTGATGAAACATTTTTTCCAAAAATAAACACCATATTGCAAATTTGAAAAATATATGAACACATCAACATTTAGACCTCCCATAATGTACTTTGTCAGATAAAACTTTCAAATATACGGAATTTCAAAAATTGTTTGTTGGCACTAGGTGTGTCACTGTCACTCCATTTTGTGGAGTGACTGTGCGTGCATGAAAGGATTTTGTTTCGCAGAATTTTCAAACTTACAAAATACATGGGTCTTCAGCTTCCAAAATAAAAACTCTGTATTTACACTGCAGAGAGGATTTTTTAATCTTTTATAGGAGTATTTCTATAGCAATGTTACAAAATTAAAAAGTACAAACATTTATTGTAATTCATCGTCAGAAATGTACACCACAGAGAGACCCCTTCAAACTGAAATTTGATCTAAATGTTGTTTACCACATGACTGTTTCCGAGTGCATTTTCGGGACATGAGAGTCCATGTTTCACAAGTATAGTCTCTGAAGCTTACTACAGAAGGTTTCAAGTGGAAACTAACTTTGAGCAATAGTGTGCATCCTTTGCAAACTTACATGGTAGAAATACAGAATTTCAAAGAGTACATGTGCCAACAGAAAAGCCTCTAATGGTTTGTAAGGGAATACATAAACTGATATGGTAATTGAAATCTTCAAAATATATGTATGAAAGATGTATATATTACACTCATATGTACACTATCCACATTTGTCTCACAGTGAACAGGCCTCACATGATTCATGTGTGCAATAGCCTCACAATGCTTGACTTGAACAGGAAAATTCAAATTATAAATCCTTCAATGCAATTTCAAGTTCAAGTTAAAAGGCAGTTTCTTTTCTCACAGTACGGTGACACATCATCATATTTGAACATACAAAACCCAGAGTTTCCCTCCATATGGGGCCTTATCTAAATGTGGCAATGGGTCATGTTTTATGAAAATACCAACAATCTGTATTATAGAGCATTTCAAGACATAAATGCCATACAAACATAGACCATATACATGTACGTTGTAATCATAAAACATACAGTCGCTACACTTATATATAAGCATACCAAAAATTTAGATACATACAATGTGGTGATTGGTCGTACTCTGTGAAAATACCAGCATACATAGAACATATACATGTACACTATAATTATGCAGCATACTAGTCTGTGCAATTTAGATACATACCATTGCTTTTATAACTATTTTGCACTCTTGGTTTGAATTTCACACTGGCGGCATTGGTATGCAAATACATGAAAATCACATAAACAGAAAACAGCTCTTGCTTTCATATTAGTTACAGCACTAAGTTGCAATGAAGCAATGTTTGAGTAAGTTTTCTTGGCAGTGCATACAATACATACATGTGACTATGGAAATGGTACACTTGCTGTATTGCACAGTGTACTACCACAACACACGTTTCTAAAGGGGGGACCATTTGATATCCTGGGGGGGGGGGGGGTTTGGAGATTTAACAAAAATTCCATGCTAATGTCTATGAAAAACAATCAGCCAGAGGCGGCTTGACCAAAATGGTGGGAGAGTGGAAAAATGTACAATGGATCAGGTAAGAAAAATAATGCTACCTCATCAATCTTCCAGACATCCACCCCCAAATATCAAACGGTCCATCCCTAACCTCTTGGCGTCTGTGATTTGCGGGGTTGCAGGAAATTTCTGCAATCAGCCCTACACTAATACAGACACTAATACATCAATAAGCACTTTTTTGCATCTCAGTGAAACACATTTAGTAAATATAATTATTGCACGTCACACAACAGTGATAAATGTGGCACATTGTGTGCAAGTTGCATTTGTTTTGCCCCAAGATTATGAAAAAAACAAGTTCCCTTTGTACGCACTCATGGAAATATCTCAGATGCGACACGCATCACAGCGGTGTCAACAGAAAAGACTAAACTGTAATACCATAGCCTATAGAGACACAATAACACACGTCCCGTTTGAAGTACATTATGACTCAAAAATTGCATGAAATTTAGTTGTTAAAACTGCAGCATTATCCACAAGGGCCTTTTAAGATGGGCCGCCTCTGTTTTTCAAGCAAGCTATCGATTGTTTACAAACCATACAAAATAACACATTTTAGCAACATTATGCATTTTTATGGAAATCCCCCCTCCCCCACCACCACCTCCCACTGTTTCGTCAGCTGTTGAGAAAACTGAACAGACTGCATGTACTTCATTAAAACAGGTGACTACTAGCAGCGGTCAAATCTAAGTATTCTTCACATTAAAAGCACATGATGCACCGACTGATAATAGTGCATGACATTAGATCAGTGTTCCAACTATGTCATCTGAAATAATCAAAGAATTGGGACACTTTGCAAAGAATTGCGTAATTTTTCAAACCACAATCTAAACCGCAGGGAAAATGTCTGAGGTTGACAAAATATTTCAGCCGATGTGTTATTCAATGTTGCTTCTCCATTTTACACAGTCAACGGTACAAGCATAATATTGCACAACGGAGCCATAAAATCACTCCACCGCAGAGTGCTAGAATGTGAGAAAGTATCCCTCCACTTTGTTCACCATGGTAACTTACAGTGGAACTGTGTTTCCCAACACAAAGAAATGAGGACTTATAGTATATCACAGAAGGTGAATATTTTCGCAACTGTCAAAGTACTGTTGTGGCTTGCAGCGTGTTGTATTAAGGATCATCAGAGAATAGTGCAGACTTTTGATTTCTGCTGTTTGTTCAGATCCATCCGTAGCTTGGATTCAACTTCTTTTTGCAGTTCAACCTCCTGTTGTAGGTCTCGCTCTCTTTGTTTCATGGCTTCAATCTCTTTTTGGTGGTGCTATAGAGAAAGATAGACAAACAGACAGAGAGGGAGGACAATAAGTTTATGCGGCGGAATGGTGTCATCTCGTTGGAAAAAAATTTAGTCATTGTAAAGTCACCAATTAGGACTGTAATTTGCGAAAAAGGTCAAGACAGAAAGTGAAACAGAATGGGATTATTTGAAGCAAGCTATGGACACAGTAACATGTACTACAGTCCCTCTATCCATGGATAGAGGGACTGTGCATGTACTGTATAGGACGGGGAAAGAAAATGATATTGGAAAGATTTAAACGTTTTGTGCATGACAAAGGCAAAAAGACCCAGACACTGCATGGAAAAATAGACTAGCTGTGCAATCTGTGAGGAAGCTACAAACACCACAAAAAACTTCAGAGATGTGCTAGATCTAGGTGGTGATGACACAGATAACTGCAAAAGGAGTTATATCGGACGCTAATAGTGACAAACCAGCTGATACAATGAGTAGGTAAACAAACGGCAACAGCGTAAATACATAGCAGGGACCACCAGGCTCCATACACTCAAAGTCACATAAAAATTTACAGACTTTTCAGCCATTTTCAGGGACTTTTTTTAGAGCCAAACAACGATTTTGAGATCTCATATTCTGACTATACCAGTATGTATTTTCAATATCATTTTTATGATTTACAACTGATCATTTCATAATTTTAGGAAAACTGCAGATGACTTACAGTATATGTATCAATTTTCTAGCACTCTCCAGGACTAAATTTCATTTTCAATGACCTTCAATGACTTGATAGCAAGCTTTCAAATTCAAGGACTTTGCAGGAGCACATAGCTCCTGATTATGCCACAAAAAGGAAAAGCAAGAGTCAAACTTAATGGTAACAAACACTGGAACTAATGAGAACTTGGAGAGAGATAAGAAGCCTGACAATACTGAGAGAAACACTAATATAGCTGACATAGGAAGTATCTTTTCATTGATCTTGTTACAGTCTGTCTGAAAAGATGGGATGGACTCACAGGTACCCTAAAATTAAAATATACCTTGCGACACATATTTGGATTCTAAAATTTTTGTGATACTTTGCAGAACTGCTCCTTGCCAGGACAAATTTTGAAGCATGTGGAGTACCTGAAATTGTCAACATTCACATTTTTGTGATAATTTGATTATTCCCAATAGAGTAAACACAGGGTAAAGCAGCCATTTTGAATTTCAAATATTCATGAATTTTCGGTGATTCATTTCTCTAATCCCAATACTTGGAATTGCATGGCCACCCTGATTATTATCATTTATTAATGAAAAAATGGTTCAAAGCTTCCCTAAGAATTTTGAGCAAAGTTTCAAACTTCCTATTTCATGGCAAAGATTACCACAACACATTGGGTTGCCAGGACAAGATGGCATCATAGCAATCAAATACATGCATATCAACTCACCAGTCTACACCATTCTTTTATTTCATGGGCTTTCAATGGTCCTTGAACACTGCCATCTCTCCTGAGATATACCTCACCCTTGTCACTTTCATAGAGATTATCAGAAATTCCACCGTTCACTGTGATCTTGATCACTTTTAGCGGACCTGAGTAAAACAATACATGGCAAAACTGATGATGAAACAGAGATCAGTGACTATGGAATTGAAAACTGAAAACCCATGAAGCTAGCTGTAAAAACGTAAACAATTTAGTCAACAGTTCTTTCTGTCAAATGAGCTCCTATCTACAATTTAATGCTGCATTACACTGAATCCATTAGACAAATTGGCATTTGTCTGATGTTTTTGAGACAGATAAGGTAGGTCAATCAGATACACCTGCAGAACACTGGGCCACGTACTCCTTACATTAGAAACATTACAGTCGTCACAAACGTCTTCATTTCTCAAAACTTGTGCTCTATCCTGAAACCATCTTTAGATAAGAAGCTTCTTAACTCTTTGAATTCAAGTCAGCTTAGACCACTTTCCTTTGATGGATATTTAACCATCTTCAGGCTGGGTTGAATTCTGCAGGTATGCTATGGCATGCCATCAAGATGTACCCACGTCCGCTCAAAATATATCTGAAGTTCAAAATCACTGTTAGGTCTTATAATACTCTGCATCTTTGATATTCCAAGATAGGCATAAGTTGATACCAAGGTAGTGAGACTTCACAGTAACCTTGGATACACAATCGTACATGAGTCAAAATAAAATTACTATGAGTAAGGTAGTTGGAGCAGCAAAATTATTATATAAGCTTATTCAATTATACTTATTTGGAAGAAACAGGGTAAAAATTATCAAGGCACTGTTGCAGTAGGGATCATTACAACATGGTGATGACATAGTCAACCATTTTTCACCCTCAATGTCTTGTTCAGAGCCTTGCTGCTATGTCATCTTGATACATGGAAACTTATGGAATGCTATACGCTGATATTGATGCTACTGACCTGATCTCTGATTTCTGACTGGCACAAAGTCAACGGTGTACATCTCCGTGAAGACTTGTGGTTTGAAGTTCCTGATGACACTGTCTATATCTCGTCTTACTCTGTCTTCTCTGATCTGATCACAATGGACTCCTTGAACTGTGCCTAGCAACAGAAAAAACACCGAAAAAATCTTGACAATGTGTGGGAGAACTTGAAATCTAACAACTACAAATATGTAAAAGAAACAGTTGCAGGCAGTTTAGCCTGGCATTGGTTTAAGTCTGTGAATATCGCAGAAAACACCTGAGACAGCCAATCATGTAGACTGAAAGATCAGCTGTTTGACGGCGCTCTCTATGCTCCCATAGAGAGCGCCCTCAAGCGACAGATCTTTCAGTCTACCGATCAGACATCTTCATTATTTTGTCAAAAGTTATTTGACTTCTGGTGAGCATGAGTTAACAGTATTTATACATAGTAAGACACAGCTATTACATCAGAGTAGAGTCTGTGCAGTAAGGTTAAATGTAATCCTGAACTTCGGAGGGACTGTGGACATGCCAGTGACCAACTTACATATTTCTCAATCTGTGATTTTGGTGGAAAATACAAAACATATTCCAGTTGATCATATCAGAAAGTTTGAATTCCATTCTTGAAACTGAACAGCCTTTTCTTCTTGAAATAGAACAATCCAAAGGAAGTAAAAATACTGCACCACACGACATGAAAAGTCAGGCTTATCATAGTAAACATACCATCATCAGCAACACCAATCATCAGAGTTCCTCCTTCACTGTTCAGAAATGCACACACGTATTTCCCGATGTGCTCCTTGAAAATCTTCTTCAAGTATTCCCCACCACCTGCCTTGTACTCCAGATGCCTGCTCTCATTCCCTAACTTTTGTCCCACTGCGAAAGACTTCTCAGTGCTTTTCAATGGTCTTGAGTTGGCTCTCGTTGGCGGTCTCTTGTCTGGCGAGACCGACCTTTTCGGCAACACTTGTTGAGATACATGTATGTTTGGGGCCTCCATACGGGAGAGTTCAAGTTTCTTCAAGCCTACAGGATTTTCTGTCTTAGGGGGTCTGTTTTTCAGTCTTGGCAGTCTGCTAGGAGGTCTGTTTGTAGCCGTCACCACATTAGGTTTGCTTGTATTTGATGTGGCAGAAGCGTGTGAGTTGCTGGGCAAAGACTGGTCATTTTCCAATGTGTATGTTTTGTTCAGAAAAGACTCACTCTCTTCCAATGTAAAAGTGCCAGTGCTGAGTCTGTCATCGCTGTCAGAATCAGAGCTTTGCATATGTCTCTGTTGATTGCTTGCTCTAACTCTCCGTCTCTTCCTTCTCTTCTGCTGTCTTTTCGAACTCTGATCATGGTTTGCTTGGTCCCTGGTCAGTGGTGTAGATACATTTGGTATCTGTACATTGTTGTCTATGGTCTGTGGTATTGTGGCAAGTTGTGTGCTACCAGCGCCACTGGGATCTTCATCATTTTCGGAAATGGCATTTCCTCCTTCTGGTCTGTCCCGGTGTGAGCTTACACCTAATTGTTGACTGCGACTCTCCTGATGAATATCGACCTCAGTGACTTCATTCACCCTGGCATCAACTGTGTTTCCACTTTGAACTTGATTATGACCTGAGGGAGGTGAGCTTCTTGATGGAGCCTGGACTGCCACCTGGCTTGGGGAATTCCTGCTATTTGAGCCTGGTTGATCCCTGGTACTTGCGCCTGGGTGATCTCTGCTACTTGACCCTGATCGATCCCTGCTACTTGATAGACCACCTCTGGCAATTCTCTGACGAGGCTCATATGGGATACTTTGATTAACACGGCTTTCCATCTGAATGCTATGCCCCTGGACTTGCAAAGACAAATCCTGAGTTGTAGAATTTATCTCCGGTAGGTTAGTAGTATGAGCTTGGTTCTCAGTTTGAACATGAGTCAGATTTGGATGGCGGATTTGACCTTGATTTTGATTCTGGTTCTGACCTATGCTATCAATAGTTCCACTCCTCCTGTCATCTAGTTTTCTGTAGAAGTCAACTTTTAGCCTTCTGCCATCTTGAACAAGTTCGTCTACAAGTCTGACTGACTGCCCTGATAATCTATCATAGACATACCTCTGTTGGTCTCGTCTACCCAAGTTGATAAATGCAATGTAGGCTCCACTGTTCTTAGAATACCGCACTTCAAGGTCACTGTTGACGACGGTGACACCGAGAAACAGCAGCAACTGCAGTATCCGGTCTTTAACCTCAATGGGTTCAAGTTCACGGTTGATGTTGCCAAGAAACACAGCATGCTCCCAGTCTGGAGTAGGGTGGCTCGCCATTGCCACGGTGCTGAAGAGATGTGATTGGGTGTCTTAGTTCTTCAACGATGCCTGTTTGGATGACACATCATTTCAAGGCTTCTTTTTACTTCACAACAACCAGTGCTGGTTGACTACATGGCAAGGTAGCTTCTGATACTTGAGGCACAACCAAACTATTTGATCACATGGTTGATAATCTGTATGTTGGAAAAAATATACATGACAAAATACTTTATAATGGGATAAACAATCAATTATTCATCAAGAGAGTATTGCTCTGAAGGTATGAGTCTGAAAAGAAACGTGAGAATTACTGTGCTTTGCATTGAACCTTTGGCAATATGGGAACTAGATTACATGTACTGTCTAAATTGAGGAGTTGCCAACACAGTCAGGCATAATTATTGTCTAGGTTGTAATATCAGTCAATAATGAACAATTTAAATCATCTCTGTGAAAGATGAAATATTGTCTGGAAGGAGGTCATGAGCTGTCAAAACAACACTATACATCCACACACATCCCACTAAGAACACATCATTTCCAAGGGTTGTCTGTGTGAATCTGGTGTTGTTTTGAATGTCTGACCTCCTCCTATGCAATGTTTCAACTTCCCCAGAGTTAATTTCTTTGTGATTGACTGATATTTTACCAAAGACTATAATTATACCTCACTGTGTTGGCGGCAACAAACTCTATTTCGACGGTATGTCTGGTTCCCATATTGCAAACGGTTCAACGCAAACCACTGTAATCTACTTCCCCATGAAACAAGAGTAAGAGTAAGTTAATTTCCATCAGCTACTTTTGAATTTTCCTTACTTTTATGGCCAATGTATTGTTTTGATAAATTTGAAACCAAGGCTTATAAACTACCAGTACATTTGTGATGAGATTACCTTGCATCTACGTGTATCCTAATGATCAAATGTATGACAGTTTCTGGCTCTAAATTATCCATGGCTGATTCTAACATTGATGGTTAATAAGCAGTGCTTAGTGCCAGCAAATAATGTTACCATATACGGTACAAAAACTTGGGGCAAGGGGGTAGGTCTATCACTAAAAGTTTAGTCCTGGGATAATAGACAGTAGATAGGTGATGAAAACTTTGTTTGTAGTGGTTGGTTATTTTCAGCTTTACTGGTTGGTGATAGTTTGGGGCAAAGTGGCATTGTTATGGAACAAAATGGTTTTGGGGCAACATGACTCCAGCTGGGCCGAAGAGGTTTTGGCATGAGGTTGTTTTGACGCAAAGTGGTTTTTGGTGCAAAGTGGGTTGGAACCGGCCTATCTCCGGGGCAACGATAGAGATTGGAGGCATAATCAGATTCTTACATCCATGGGGCAACTAATGTTTAACAACATGCATAGTTTTGAAGAAATATCATGCAGCACAGATTGTGACAGTCTTCTGCAGGATTTTAAAATACAGCGACAGGTGACTATACTCTGACAGTGCTAAGCTCCAGGGCCAGCTTTGCGAATGAGTCTGCTTTACAGACTCTTGTCATTAACATGACCATAGACTAGAGCCATGGTGGAGAAGTTCTCCAAGTATCGGTACCAATATGCAGAGCCTAATGAAGGTAAAGGCATGGAGGTTTCTTTTTTACCATCATGGTACAAGCAAGTTCTACGTCCATCCGAGTGCATGGTCTCATGAACAGAGGAATCCTCCACATGATACAGGCGGTTTATCAAACGGCCCAGCTCTACGTGATGGTGTTGTACGTGTATGGTGAAGTTAGCTACACAAAGGAGGTAGATCTCTTTTTTACCTCCGTTGTACACCATCTTTATACGTCCAACACCCTATGGTCGGCTATGGCCCAGAGCGGCTACACCACCTCTGACAGTAGCCAACATTGCAACACCGGCTTGTGGTCCGATACAAGACGAAGGCCACTGAACGCAATCTTTCTGGGTATAGCGGCCTTCGCTATGTATCGAACAACAAGGGACTGTGCGTAGGGCTATGTATGGCCATATGATTTCAATATTCATATATCAAATCACAGGGTTGTACACAGAGTCTGAGCCCCTGTGCCATCCCCCCTTTTCCCCAATGTCGTACAAAACAGTACATCAATGAAATTCCACCGAGGCGAAACTGTTTTCTAGTACTACAGTTACCACCCACTGATGGTAACTATGGTGAAGAATCGATGCTAGCCTGGTAACAGACAAGTTTCACGTACCTTACTTCTACTGACATCGATCGTGTTGATCAACTAAACATAAAAAAATCTCTTGCCATTCATGTAGTAGCAGTTTTCTGTCATCATGCTCGCCGCTCAGCGATGGGTCCTTACGAAAATAGCAACCTAATATTTACGAGTGCGCCGCCATGGTATTTCAGTGGGTGTGTGATTCTCGTGATTTATCGTGCAGTGCGATACTTCCTTCGTCGACGGTTTCCATCATGGCGAACTTCCACACTGTGCGATAGTGTGTAATCCCCCAAGTTATAGTCGTTTTGGTTGGATGCATGTGCAAGAAATGGACTGAAGGTAAAATTTTAGCTTTTTCCAGTTCTTCACAGTACCAATCCGCTCAATTTTGAGGGGCGGTCACAGCTAATTAGCAACATTTGGGAAAGTTTTCAGGGATCACACGGGCCGATATCAGACACTGTTCGTGTTCTGGTTGCACTGGTCGTAGGTGTGGTAGAAGGATTGCGTATTTTTTGACACTGACGGGGAAAACCACTTGCAAATGCCCAAATCCAGTAAACCTGGACAGTAGATCTGTCAACGGTTTGTTCACGTTTTTAAATAAGTCATACCTCTCGTTACTTTCGTTTGTTTTTTGAAATTAATTTGCGTCTTTCAATAATGTATATCTTTTATACTGTGCACTGCGGCACTGAACCGTTGACAGGGATAGTCCATGGATAGTCGAACCCTTGTCTTGCGACCACAGCGGAGATGACGCAAATACTGTGGGATGTAGAACTGACTACTCACCTTTTTTATAAGTTTCGTTTCGGTTATTTAATCACGGCTTCCACCCACCAATTCGAGTACTCATACATGAGAAAGGCTGTATCAGTGTGTGTGAAGTGACCATTCCGAACGCCCCCCTCCCTTAATTAAAAAAGCCATGATGTGCCAGGTTTATCCCGAAAAATCTCATATGGGGCGCAGCAAATAGTACCCAGCACGAGTTATTTCAGGAGAACAAATAGGTGATGGGTTAACCATGGGTTAACTGATGGATATTCAGCCATTTACCCTTCTATCATTATATGCTAAAAAATACCAAATCATATAGTACAAGACTGTACGGTAACTTGGCTAGTAAAATGAGCCCAACTCTGCCAGTATACCGAGGATAGTTCCCATACTTATCAGGCTGTTTATCTCGATGAGTCAGGGACTGTGTGTGACCTCAACACCGGTGACCCCCTCAAGTTCCTGTCAACACCATGCCTTTAGGTTCTGTTTTAGTCGTGTTTTCAAAGCAAAATGATCAAATGATCACCAGTTAACAGACAAGACTGTCAAATATTGTGCATCATATCATTTACATGATCTTGTTAAGTACATCATGTATTTTTTGCATTTCATTATACCATCATTACTCCTCCATGGTTTGATATGTTAATGTTAGTAAGTTATGAATGCCAGAGTATTAAGGTGTGTAAAATATTTGGCAGCAAATACAAAGACAGTGACAAGTAGTTTTTCATTAGTTTGGAAGATTTTCCAGTGGAAATATAATTTACACTCATTGTGACTTTGGAACTCTTAAAAAATCAGTCAAGAGCTTCAAGTCTGGGCAAGAGTTCTTTTCCTTCAAGAGGAAATGAGTGACAATGTAAATGTACTTCTTTAGCCAAAAGGTCATCTCATTGAGGGTAGGATATTTTATCAATACACTCATTTCCTGGTACCGTGATGCACAATTATCAATAACCATAGCTTGGCAGAGACTAAAGGGAAAAAAAACTTTGAAAGCTTTCATTCACAGAGAACCAAGAGGCAAATCTGAGTCTGAATGACCCACAAACAAAAAGTTTGACAGCTGACAATGGGTGCCATTGTGACTGTCATGAATGAACCTTTGAGTGCAAAACAAAGGTAAAAGGTCAATGTGATGTTACAATTGTGATCAACTGGATGCTATTTGATTAATCAGTGAGGAAAAGTTGAACCTAATTTGCAAGTTACAGAATGATAAACTTTTTTTTTCATAACCATAGATTACATTGAAAAGTAATCAGTGAATTGTTTGATTAAAACTACTGCAACATGGGGATTCCAGAGATTGAAATATGGTAAGGTCGTTTTTCATTTGTAAAGCCCAGAATCCCATATAATTGACAATGACAAACTGGTGCTGAAATAGAAAATGCCAGTAACCTCTCTTTGTATGCCACTGGGGGACACTGGGCTAGTGGACATATTTACATTGCTTTAACAAATACTGTTGCAAAAACCGACGAATCTTTGAGTCAAAAGTCATGGCAAGGTAATTGCCGCTTATTGGCTGAGTTTTTGCTTCCCTTGAGGGCCTTCCTTCTACATGAGGGGACAAAATTTAATAGTCAAATTTAGTAACAGTTATACGTGCATGTGTTCAATGTAAATCATACAAGTTTGTATAACTGTCAGGCTGAGGTAAAAAAAATAACTCCATTGTATCGTTATAGTGTTGGGATTTTGAACAACATAACAATTACCATATTTGGTCAAATGTTCCAAGCTGTTCTGCCTTGTTATTCCATATATATATATATATATATATATATATATATATATATATATATATATATATATATATATATATATATATTATATATATATATATATATATATATAATATATATATATATATATATATATATATGGAGTGCATGGAGGTCACTCTGTTTTCGAAAGTTGGTATGGGGAGACAGCCACTTTTTGACGTCGGCAAAAAAATAATCCCCCCCCCCCCCCCCCTGTAAAATTTTCCAAACAAGAAACTAATGCCATCAAGTGTCAGACACCTGTTATAGTGCATGACAAGCATAAATATATAAACAATATGAGCATCAGTTTGATGACCACATGTGTTGTCTCTGTTGTATTAGTGATGGCCTCCACAAACTAATAAAATGTGATAAATTTTACCCCACTATTGGCAGTACATGTGGAAGACCAAGTGAGTCTCTCAGAAAGTCTTTCATTTTGTTCGGGAAATTTGAAATGGAGTGATCTTCATCAAATAATGTCAGCACAGAGATTTGGTGTTTTTGCCTAATCTTACATTGGTAAGGCTCTTGCATTCTAAATCATACAAGACTGAATAAAATGCTGCTAAAGAAGGTATTAACTCACCGATTGCCAGACGAGACCTTAAAATATTTCAAGGCTAAGCAAGCTAACCGTATCATATTTCTACTTTGTGTTTTGTACTCACACTGATGTCAAATTTTTCCAAGCCAGTCAGATATCTTACATTTCTGTGCATAGAGATGGGTAAATCTCACAAATTCAAACTCTCGCTTGTCAAAGTAACTGTAGCTGGGTGTAGTTAAATTTGACTGCATTTATTTTGGTGTGTTTTCTTAGTGACCTCTGGCAGGTACCAGTATTTATCAGTGGATTGGACACGCTGGTTTTATATCAGTAACCCAACTCAACACGGCAGTCGGTGAAAGGTTTCCAACGTTTTACGTGTGTATAGTGACAAAGGCCATAGTGACATCATCATCAGCTGAATTTAGGTCAACTGAGTTCAGTTATGGTTATGATGATGTCACTCAGGGTCATAATTAGCAAACAATGAATGATTTGGTCACTCCTTAAAACATTCTAATCTCAAATTCTTGATAAGATATGGTAATCTTTGCCAACTATAGCATAGATTAGAATTTGTAATTAACAAATTACCCTTGATGTAACATATCCAAAATGGACAAAAATTTGGCGAGTTAAAAGTTCTTTGACATATCACAATAATTTGTCCCTGCGTGTTACCAAGGTAGCCCAAGAATCAAAACATGATGACGATGAAAGAGTTCAGGAATTTTGCCAAGTTTGATAAGTGATGTTGCTGGTTAATGCTATTCCAGTACAAAGTTCACTTGTCCCATAAAATGCAAATATCAAATGATCTTTTTCCTCCTTTTTTGTCGCAATGATTTCAAATTGCCAGATACATGTGTTGTACCATTAATTGGAAAGCTAATATGGTTGTTCTGTTCAACAAAATAAAACTATCTGAGTACTTCATTCATTCATTCTGTACGTGACTCATTACATTCATAACCAAATGATCTGTAAAGCATAAAGGACGACAGTGTAACAATGCAATGACAGGTAGCAACTGTAATGTCTACCAAAAGTTTGTTGACCCTGTTACCACGCATGACATATCATTGGTCACTGCCTTGTATGTATTACCAACCAGCCCTATTCATGTGGCTATAGTGAGTGTCCTTTATGGGGCCTATGAATATTCCTCATTGTCAAGTTGATTATATGGGCAATGATCACTAATGCAATTTACATAGATACCTTCCATTGATTGTTGGCCGGAATAATAGATATGGTATTTCCATGGTATCTTATATTTCCACGGATGTTTGTTACTGTAAGCTTCTCAGCAATCAGGGTAGACTCTGTGCCACTGCTGGGCAAGTGATTTGAATAATCCAAAGATGTGACAATGTGACCTTTCAAAACTGGGATTGCCATGACCACTTGTTCTGTTTCTGAAAAAAATTCAGAGCTAATGCAACATGTGCAATATTTTTTGACATCCAAGTCACTTTGTCACAAAACATCTAAGCTGCTAACTCTACAACAACAATGGTCAGCCACTGTAACTGAGGTACTGAAAATTTGGTAAAATCTATATTCTCAATTTCAGATCCTGATAATCTCTGAGACCATAGAGGTGAAACTTAAAAGTATGACTACCCTACATGTACTGCTCTTCACAACAGATTGAAAATTAAAACACTAGCCATTAAATGGATGCTCTCAAAACTGAATGATAACATCCAAATATTCCAAAATATACTTATTACCAACAAGTAACCATCCACATTGTCAACTTTGGATTTGTTTGAAGTAAATTTTCAGGGAGAGTGACAGTACCGCTACATGTTATTAAGGTAGCATGCACCTTGGAAGTGTTTTGTTCAAACTCCCCTCAAGGATACTTTCAAGCATTTTCTTTCAAAACCAAGAATGAAAATTAGGGGCTACCGTGCAAATTTTGGAACTAGAGAAACAAATTACTCAATATTTGCCGATATTTGAAATTCAAAATGCCTGTCATCCCTGTGTTAACTCTTTAGAGAAAAAAAATGAAATTTTCGGTTTTTGAAAATCTAAGCTGGTGAAAAGTTTTCTTACACCAAGAGCTTTAAAATCAACCTGGACAAGTGGTAGATCAGACAAAAATTTTAAAAGTGTATCTGTCCCCGAGGTGCGTTCTATAAGGACAAAATAGTGTTCCAAATGTGGATATTTGTTTACAGGAGAGACTAGTGGTAAACTGATATTTCTAATCGAGATATTTCTTGTCTATCTCTGTATTTCAGATGTGGTTGCCTCTCTAGCTGGGAAAACTCCAAGGAGACCTGTGAAGCTTAATCTTTGTATATGTTTATAGACTCTCTGTGCTGTTTTGATCCTGTAGCATGGCACAAGGTCTGTTGGTGGCCTGGGAGTAATAATTTGGAATGGCTGTGAATGGTACCAACGTGGAGGTTGTGGTTGAGTGCATCAACGGGGAAGGTGAGGAGATGAAGGATTCTGTTAAGGATTTAGACGGCGTCGGTCAATGTAGGGACACCCAAGCAATGCAAAATTCAATGCAAAGTAACTGCAATGGCGAGGACGTCAGCCTCGCAGAAAATGACTCGGCGTACGCTACAGACAGTATGCGAGATCTTGATAGCCGGAGCCAAGACTTGTCCTCAACTCTGACGGAAGAATCAGCACAAACTCTAAACAGTTCCGGGGATTTCTCCGAGACAGATGATGCGACGCAGATGAATGGCTTTGTGAGGAGACAGGACCCCTCGAAAATGGACCTCTCGTTGAACCTTCAGAAAATTCATTTGAATGCGAACGGTGGTGCCGGCAATGAACAAGAGTTGTCCAATGAAAGGGCTGTTGGGAAATTCACAGATCAGGCACCCCCACCAAAACAGTCATGGTTACTGCGCTTATTTGAGTCTAAATTATTTGACATTTCCATGGCGATAACCTACTTGTATAAATCTAAAGAACAGGGTGTACAGTCTTATATAGGTAAGTAAGACGCTGCATTCAAGGCGTTATTCCTAAGAAATTCCTCTGTGTGGTTGTGTTTGGTATTGCAAGAGATGGTACATATTATGATGTGTGAGTATTAATCATACATAAATACACACTCACTTTCAGCTAGATTACTACTGTATGTGTGTTCTGTATTCACAGATGATAAAATTACTTCATGGACAAATCACTGGTAATATTGTCTTTTATCCAGTCATTTGTTATGCCAAACATTGAGTTCAGAACAAGCATTGCAAAGATGTCATTGTAGGTTTTAATCCAGGGTATCCAGCTAGTTAAATGTATATCTGGGACAAGTGCAAATAATTAATGTTTATAATTCCAGATCGCTAAATAAGTCGCCTAGTATGTCTGAACAACCCAACTCTTAAATAAGCAGATAAAAATGGTTTGTTTCAATACAGAGGATCTTGTTTTGAACAAAATGTCTGATGATTGCTCATTTAAGCCGTAGGCATTATCTCATAAAACCAATAATATTAGATTACTCTTTGATAATTGAGGAGTTAAATATGATGCACAAATATGACATCATTTGTCAGTGCTGCCAGTGATAGAGACACCTGTTTGATACAAAACCACAAACATGATGACATCATGTGTCAAAATTATCGATACATCAGTTGTACTGCAATGGTACACCACTGGACGGCGGTTGCATGTTTCAGTAGTTTGTATCATTATGATAAAATGTAAGCAAGGTGTGGCAGTAATTTGTCCCTGTTACTGCCCCTTTCAATGTCATATTGCAATCTCATCAAGGCAACCTTGATTACTTTCCACAAATTTTATTTTTGTGACCGTGAGACCTTTCCTCAGCATGACCCATGTTTAATTACATCAAGAGCTAACCTACATGTGTGATTATTTTAGCCCTTGATCAGATCATAGACCCTCGAGGGTCTATGATCAGTACTCTGCAAAAATATTTTTAGTAGGTTACTCCTAAATGGAGTATGATTTATCCTACTTTTGAGAAAACCAGCAGAAAAGAACATAGTTATTTAATGATATGAATAAACCTGCGGTAAGATTATTGTTTGCTTTTTGACTGGAGAGAGCAACATCCAGTAAGTGTGTTGTGTAGGGTCATACAGAAAAAGCTTCATCAAATCCATTGCTTGTAAGTGCTGAGTGACTTCAAGGACTTTTCTGTTTGTGTAAATCCCATCTACAAAATACATTTTACATAACATATTCCGTTCAAACATCTCCTACAGCCAGGTTCTTCTTTGCTTTAGTTTGTCCACGCTACAGGATGTTATGCAAGAACATTTCATTTCTGTGTGAGTCAGGACTTGGTTACCCAGTTGTGAGTTTTCTTCTCTCCGAAGGTTGCTTTGGCAAATATCATATTGACATGCATTTCTTTGTTAGTTGACCATAAGAATATTACAATGAAAAGACAAAAAGTTAATTGTATTTTTTTTCAAGAAGTGAATCAGTTAATATTTGCTTTTCAATGGCAATATTTCTTCATTCCATTTCTGCATAATGGGAAAATTAATAATTATGTATCTACATAGTCCATGTATTGGATCAAAGATGGTTTTGTTATTGGAAAGGAAACTATGAAGTGGGTAGTCTTAAATTTAGCTAGTCATTCATGGCTGTGGGAAGTCTGCCAAACACCTTTGGTTTGCAAAAGCTGGAAAACAACAAGCTAAATTCCACATTATCAAGTGACTGAGTGTGAAAAAATTAAGGCAAGGCCATGCTATATGTGTACTGTAAAATTGATATATATGTATGTATACCATATGGCGGTTTAGAGGTTGCACCGAAACCTGCATACATTAAATAAATGTCAGTATTTATTGACGATGTACACACATGTAAACCATGGAACAATTTCAAGTAATGGACTTTCTCTCACACTGTGGAGAAAATGCCAAAATATGATGAAATGCATTCGCCTCAAAGTAATGGAATACCCTTTTTGTTTTGTTTCCCTTTCAACATATAAAGATAAAATTGTACATTGTTTTTTCATAATCATGTTTTCTGGTTATCTCAAGTCTGAGAGTGGTTTGTTTGTGTTGTACTTAAAATGATCAAAAAAGTAAATGTGTGAATCAATGCAATCTGTGAGGCACCTGTTGAGCTTATCTGCTTTCCTATTTAAAAATAGCATGCTTATTTTTTTTTCTGTTTTGATTTCAGGGAATAAATTTTTTAGTTTTAGTGATGAAGACTTTGATTTTTACCTGCCTCAGATTTTTAACATGTACATACATATGAATGACGTCGCAGATGCCATCCATCCCTTTATCGTGGCCAGGTGAGTTTTTATTTCACATTGGTAATCCAGAAATGTATTAAGGCTCATGAACTATTTAATCACTATGGTAGATTTCTCACCACAAGATATATTTCCATCCAGTTGCACTGTTATTTCCATAACCTTTTTATTGTCATGATTTGGCCCAAACAGGCTGCCATCAATGGGGAGTGTAGACCTGTTTTACAGGAAATTGGGGGGGGGGGGGTGGTGGGAGGGGCTGGTTCAATTATGCAAACAGTGTAACTATATGTGTTGGCATGCCACCTCGAATGATTCAAACAATTTTGTAAAGACTGGATGTATGAAATTATTTGATCTGTCACCTGCAAAACGCCATTTTCACAATTACATTATATTATTTATAAATTTATCGATTGTATCATGCTGCAGTTAAATGTACATAGCATCGTAAAACTTAAAAGATTTTCTACTGAGTATGTAACAAAGGTCAGTTTCCGTGATTCTGCTTTTGTGGTACTTTCATAAACATATATGGTATGTCCACTTTTCTGTATAGACAATCTTGACAATGAGGGCTATATATGGAGAACGACCTAAAACACTGAGAATTACTTCAGATTTATCCATAATGGCAATAAATGCAATAAAAATTCAGGAAGTTTAAAGTCTGAGGAGGTATAGATGAATGATTTTTAAAAATATTCAAATGCTGTAATCTCCTATCATCAAGGCACAGGAAATGCATAGCAAACTTGAATGTTTTCCTCATTAGCTGGAGAAAATAGAAGCCATTTTCCATGTCGAAATAAGGTAATTTTAGCTGAAAGTAATAAAATAATCTCTGGCTTATACATCTCAGGTTTGAAGTGCCACAAAAATGTATACGTTGTAAATAGCTTGCACAAACGAGTGTTGTTTTTACAGTGTGAAATCCAATGAGCGTGAGACATTTTCAACAAAATGTATTTGCCTTTGACATGCTAGATATTTACAACAATACTGCATGTATCCACCTTGAATCTGAAGCTTGTACTTTTCAAAGTTTGAATGCAGATTATTTCATGCATTTGGGGATTAAAATTTGACCTAAATTTTAATGTAAAAAATGAAGTCCATAGAGTGTGGAAACATACCAGTATACAGTAAAAGTGTTCAGACAGAATGCCTCGTTTGAAAATCTCTCATATGCTTTCTGTATTTGTAAAATATTCAGAACAATAGAATCAGATCTTGTATGACAGTCCTTTGAGGTCTTTCTGTGTCACCATCATGTAACAGTGACCTACTAAATTGACCAGATTTAATAGGATTTTGATAGGGTATCTTGATTAACTTCCATATTGGTGAACGTCATCTTCAGCATATTACACTGCCTGAGATTTAGAAAATTATCCCCCAGACAAAAATTGTTATCTTTTAATATCATTGCCTGTACCAAGAACATGAACTGAACTTTTCATCAGTTATGTTAGTTTTGACTTCACACTGACTCACTGGTTGTAGTGGAAAAATACAGTATTTCTGTATCAGACATGGACTGGCTGGTAACTTGCCCTCAATTGGGCAATAGGTCAGGTCAAAGTTCAAAGTACAGCAGCAGTGATACTGCCATTGTGGTCGCATTAATCTAGTGTTGTGGCTTTGTACATTAGAGTATACTGTGCCTACCGAGTAGGTCCTGTGACGTAGTTCATGTCAGATAGATTGTTCTAAATTGTGTTGATTAATCTTTCATGCAAATTCCAGTAGTCTATATCTGTGCTATCAACCGCAATGTACATAAAGGAAATACCCCATTGTTCTCCCTAGTTAGTGACTGTCATCCCTTTAAATTTCATACGGTAACAAAATGTAGCTCATAAAGCTGTTTTTATAAATATTTTAGCCATTTCTGGATATGGTGCACTTATTGTTCTATTGTTCATCTATTCATACCCTGCAAGCCTTTGTTTTACATCAATTCAAAATCCATTGAGACAATTTGCTTTATTGTCTTGCCCCATTTGGAATTTGCCCCGTCAATGTGCCATCATTGCTGAATGGCACAAGTAGAATACAGTAAATGTGGTGTATATATTCTGAACAATTTTGCTGCAAGGCAGTGATGACTCAGTGACATTAGCAAAGACAAAAATCAACAAATGATAATCGTATCGTTGTATGTCTTTGAAAATGTACAAATTAGTAGTATGGAAAAAATAGATGGTGAAGAAAGAATGAAATTGAAATTAAGATGTGTTAGCTCTAGTTGTGTGACCAAGACATGTGAGTTTGTCGGAAGAGTAACACATGCTGCCATAGGTGTGAAGAAATCATTTTCAGATTCCCTAACCATTGCTATCAGGTCAAGATGCTTAGCATCACCATGTTGATGTATGTCCTTGCAAAGAAAGTGTGAGAATTAGGTTTAATTACCTATATGTATCAACTGTTCTTCAAATGATCAAATCTTTTCACATGTTATATCTAGGACAGGTTCTACGGTTATTTCAACCAATTTGATAGTGAAAGACAAACCTTCTTAAAAGATGTTTAAGATACCTATTAAGGTAGAATGCGCCTCGGGGACAGATATTTAGACTCTCAAACTTTTTCTATTCTCTTCTGATCTACCACTTATAGGGTTCATTTTGAAGCTCTTGGTGCAAGAAAACTTTTTACCGTCTTAGTTTTTCCAAGATCGATAATTTAATTTTTCTCCGTAGGGTTTATACTGGGATAGTGGCTATTTTGAATTTCAAATATCAGTAAATCTTGGGTAATTTGTTTCTCTTGTATCAAAATTTGGACAATGACCTCCGTTTTTATTCTTGATTTTGACACAAAATGAGTGAAAGTTTGCTTTAGGAAAGTTTGAGCAAAAGTTTAAGTCTTTCACTTTCGAGGCACATACGACCTTAAGCATAAATAGACACAGGTATAAGAAAAGTTATGTCTTGTGCACCCACTCTGTATGATGTTAGAATTTCTATGTGTTGTATTTCAGGTGTAGAGCTAGTGTAGACTTTTCCCTTCATGCTGCATGGCTGTTGAGTGCATACACCAGCAACGGTGTCACCCCAAAGGGCAGGAAACAGAGCCGGGCTGCCAAACTCAGGAAGATGATCCTGTCGGAGGAGCTGAAACCCAAGTTGAACAAGAAAGAGAATGTCAACCTACCCAGTCCTAGCAGTCCAGTGTCATCACCCACGCGGAAAACGCACCAGAGGTCAAGGTCTGATGCATCAGCAGGTAGAGAAGAATATCATGTTTTCTGTAGTTGACAGTAAGATGTTTCGTACATGTACAGTGTATATGTAAACGTGGATCACGCTAACGTTGAATATGCTTCAGAGACAGATATTTGGACTCTGAAATTTTTCAAAATTTTGCTAGTCTGCATTGTGTGTGGATTTCTTTTGAAGCTTGTGGAACAAATGAAGTTGCCACCATATTATTTTTGTGAAAATTTATCTTTTCTTCATAGAGCTAAGACATGGTATAGCTGCCACATAATACTGTACTCTGCTGGTGACCCCAGTGTTTTCATTCTTGATATTTAAAGAATGGTTTAACAGCTCCCAAGGAAAGTTTGGCAAAAGTTTAAGATTTCTGTTTCAAGGCACATATTAGAGAAATTTCAAATTTTTCGCACTTGTCACTTTATAGAGGGACCCTTAGACAAAATAAAAAGGTTGAAATTTCCTGCCATACATTAACATTCCGTGTCTGTGTTGGAATTTGCCACATCACAGCATAGAGACTCACCGGTAGCCATTCAGAGCACAATACCTGATCTTACAGATTTAATATAGATGTGAAAAAATGCCAGTTGGACTTTTCAACTCAAGTAAGACTTGCATTAGGTTGTTTACACTATACCAAATGTTGGTTCCGTACTAAACTCAATGCCTCACACCAGTAGTGAGCCAGTCTCATGGCTGTCAAAACAGGTGTAACCTCAGCAACAACAAGTTTACTGAAAAGTTTTAATGAAATGAAACACTTCTATTCGAAAGAGTTACATTAGTGTTATGTTAATCAAATTAAGAGAGAGGCAAATGTCAATCATCCAAGTTAGCTCTGGCAAATGAAATAGACACTAAACGTAAACATTCCAGTAGATATTTACTTATTTCAAGACACTTGTTTAGTCAGAGATATAGAAGGGAAGTGTTGCTGTCTCAAACATGTAACAATGGTGATTGGTCAATATGACATTTTATCTACACTGTCTGGAAGTTCAGTGTATTAATTATGAAATATTTTCTAAACCATGACAACAGCAAGATGTTTTAAGTTCTATGACTATCAGTTGTTAGGGAGTTGATCCTTGTAGAAGTGGATTCATGTACTTCATGATAAGGCCACATTTGTTATGATGTTGTTTGGTGATGAAAACAAACAAGTGGTATCAAAGTGGTTTCATAGTATTATCATACACTGATCATGAAGTGTCCCCAACATGTATTGTTGTAGATGTAAACACACCACTTGTGGCATACTTTATATTGTGTATTTATATAAAGTATGTATGATACAGTCATTATAGCAGAATTCCAAATTGCAAAAGTTTGATAGAGCTTTTAAGATGAAATATTTCACATTTTTGATGGCAGTATTTCAGACATGTAATTTACTGTTACTGTTTTCTCGTTTCACGTGATGCAGCGATAACAACCAACAGTAATGGACCACTAACATTAGTCAGGTGTGCCAGTTCGTCAAAGATCAGTATCGGTGATCTGACGTCAGGCAGAGCCTTCAGTTCTGGCTGCACATGCTTTGATAACTCAGCCAGCGTTCTCAACGATCTCGCCGGTAGACCTCAGAGGGAGTGTGTATGTAACGTAAGTAAAGCAAATGAATGAATTATGTTCAAAATACAGATTTTGCCAATGACATTTCAAAAAAAATGCGCAGATTCAAGTTTGAAACAAGGAACAATTAATATATCTGTAACTTCAATACGTGTATTTCAAAATCTAACCATCCCTGTTCAGTGCATTCGTAAGCAGTGAACTGGTGACATCTAATCGAATGGAATTTTTTGCATGACAGTTTGATCTGCTAAGTAAACCAAGTTTACACTTATTTTCAACAAAATTTTACCAGGCAGTTGTGAAGTGAAATCTGATGGGAGGAATAGGTTTGAGATTCAGTTATCATTAACGAACCATCTGTGAGATGAGGGCAGGCCTAACAAGAAATAAGTCACATAGTTATTCCTGACTCAGCTTGTTTCAGTAGGTGCGCATGTAAAATCTTTGCCAGCAATTCAGATAAGACAGTAAGATATGTATAATCATATTCATTTGCAGTAGTAAGCCTAGATGCTTCAACTTGTCAGCATGCTGACTTTAACTTGTCTTCCAGTGCCAATTGAAATGTAACTGATACAAGTAAATTTGACTATTGTCCTTGCCCCCACAGTCACCTCGATTACAGCCTGAGCTAGAATTTGTGACTGCATTGATGGCTATTGGTAAACGATTACAGGGACTTCCTACCAGGGAAGCAAGAAGTAAGTACACTAGCGCTGATTGTCAAACTTTGATGCTGAAAACAGAGACCAAGGCTGTCCACTCAGATTGCTTCTGAACTAGAGTTGATGTACAATTAAGCATTGTTAAACCTTATCCTGCCAAGTTCATATGTCACCATCAGGTCAAGTTTGTTAAGAATCAATGAGGTGTGACATGTCCCATGTGCTGCATTTTAACAAAGACTTGTATTGTATGAAGGCCCCTGAAAGTTGCTGTAAAGACAATTTTCACTCACTTACCCGCTATAAAATTCTATATATATCATGCCAAAGAGGCAAAATGCATGTAGGTTTTGACGCAATACCACTATTACATACTTGCAGATGGGAAAGTGACAGGCCTGGTAGGATAGGAGCTAGTGAATACAATTCCTCTAATTCAGCTTTCACCAATGCATGGTGGTTGTGGCTCTTAACCCTTTGAGCGCCTAAGTCAATATTTGTCACCTTTAGAAAATATACTCCAGTCAATTGTTCTCAGATTTTTGTCAAAATTTTGACAACACATTGGATCCAATAAAATGTAATGTCCATTTTGTCCAAAATTATCAGAAATTTACAGAATAATTCATAAAAATTGGTGAAAATGTTGCACTAACATTTTGGTGGGAACAATTACAGCACTCAAAGGGTTAAAACAAATGGTGCTGTGTCCTCCTGGTTACGCTGCAAGTCATAATCATAGGTATTGGCTTATCAATGGTGTTTAGTTCACTCAATTACTGACAACTTCTGAGATGTTCTGCATTTTTGTCTGTAAAACAAAGAACGCTTCCATAAACATGTATCTTGTTCAGTTTAGACTGGCAGTACTTCATTTTCCAGTGTTGATAACATAGGTATTCTGTGTTTACAGCCAACAGACTATTTGCTGAGCTGGCAATGTTAAACCTGAATCTACCGGCACGCATCTGGTTACCGTTTGACTGTTTACCTGCCAATCACCACATTGTAAGGATAACACCCAATGCAGCAGTTGTCCTCAATTCCAAGGACAAGGTGAGTCAATGGATCCATTGTATCCTACATCGTACATTTGCACCTCAAAGTTTAGAATTTCTCTTCTGGACCAGCATGGTAATCATGTACATATACAAGTACTTGCATGTTCGTTCAATGAGGTATTGAAAGTTTGTTACAAAGTTTCTCCTTTTACGAAAATTTACTGCAAGAGCATAGGGCATGAAACATTCAGAGATGATGTTCAAATTGCTTAGAGATTTTTAATATCACAAGTTTCATGGTACACCATGATGGCAAAATAATTTAAAGGTATTCCTTCCTTTTCATGCTTTCTCACTTTTTGTCCTCTGTCAAAACTTTTAGAAACTAGGCCACAGAAATCAGAGCATGATATATCAACTCATTCAATTCGTAGCATTTTTAGCTCCCATAGCCATATGTATATATGGCAATGGAAGCTATTCTTATAGGCTAGGGAAATGTCTGTATGTATGTATGTCTGTATGTCTGTGTGTCTGTATGTCTGTATGTCTGTCCGTCAACATCAAAAACTCCAAAACCGCTGTACATTTCATCTTGATATTTGGTATGTACATGGATGATGGGCTGTAGATGAGATTTTGTTCAAATGAAGTTGTCATTGCCAAAAATATGCAAATTAAGTGAAAAAATGTAAAAACAGTCAAAATTGAAAAAACTCAATAACCACTGAGCAGATTACATGAAAAATTAGCATGTAAGTACTTTGGGCTGACATGAAATGATTGTGCACATCTTGGGTCAGTATCTTGGACTTGCTATTTTTCATGAATTTTTTTGTGATTTTCTCCCATTTTTGGTCAAAAAATCTCCTGCTCTGAAACCACAAGTCCGATTGATTTGAAACTTGGTATGGAAGTGCATAGGAGTGACCTTTCCCAAATTTGGGCAAATCGTGGTGAAATTTGCATATTTTAGTTTACACGTCCATAGACTCCCATGTATGAGGCAGATCTCCATAGACTCCCATGTATAAGGCCACGAAAAATAAAAATTTAGTTTCTCATCGTATTCATATTGCAAAAAGGATGCAGTGACACAATTTTTAGTCCCCACGGATGAAGTCCAGTGAGCTTATAGATTGGGTCATGTCCGTCTGTTCGTCCATCCGTGAGTCCATCCGTTCACGCAGATATCTCGGATATTTTGACAAAATGTCATGTGACCTTGATGACCTTTGATCTCAAATATACATATTTGTCCATAACTCAGTAACCACAAGTGCTACCACCCTTCATATATGGTATGATGGGACAGCTTATGACACCACATATTGTATTCATTAATTATGCACATATCTAGTTTTGAGCGAGCCAATAGAGCTAGAGGTCTGATTTTGGTATATAGGGATAACTTAGCAAAACAATTTTTTTGACAAAATGTCACGTGACCTCGGTGACCTTTGACCTCAAATATACATATTTGTCCATAACTCAGTAACCACAAGTGCTACAGCCTTCATGTATGGTATGATGGGACACTTATGACGCCACATATTGTACCTCATTAATTATGCACATATATACTTTTGAGCGAGCCAATAGAGCTAGAGATCTGATTATTGGTATATTGGGATAACTTAGCAATACAATTTTTTTGACAAAATGTCACGTGACCTTTGTGACCTTTGACCTCAAATATACATATTTGTCCATAACTCAGTAACCACAAGTGCTACAGCCTTCATGTATGGTATGATGGGACACCTTATGACGCCACATATTGTACCTCATTAATTATGTGCATATCTAATTTTGAGCGAGCCAATAGAGCTAGAGGTCTGATTTTTGGTATATAGGGATAACTTAGCAATACAATTTTTTTGACAAAATGTCACGTGACCTCGGTGACCTTTGACCTCAAATATACATATTTTCCCATAACTCGGTAACCACAAGTGCTACACCCTTCATGTTTGGTATATGCGACACCTTATGACGCCACATACTGTACCTCAATAATTATGCGCATATCTCATTCTGAGCGAGCCAATAGAGCTGGATGTCTGATTTTTGGTATATAGGTATAACGATAGGAGAGAAATTTTTTGACCAAATGTCATGTGACCTCGATGACCTTTTACCTAAAATATATGTTTATGTCAATAAATAAGTAACCACAAGTGCTATGTCCTTTGTATTTAGTAGGATGGGAGACCTTATGACAACACACGCTTTACCTCATTAATTATGTACACATCTAATTCTGGGCAAGCGAATAGAGCTAGAGATCTGATTTTTTGGCATATAGGGATTAATTAGCAATATAATTTTTTTTTCAAAATGTCATGTGACCTCGATGACCTTTGACCTTGATTATACATATATATTCATATTTCAGTAACCACAAGTTCTATACCCTCCAATTTTGATAGGATATTAGATTTTAAGATGTCACATCTTGTATACCTCATTTATAATGCGCATATGTATTTTTTGGCTGGCCAATACTGCTAGAGGTCTGATCTTTTTTCCCGATTTAGAACCATAACTTAGACATGCCTCATGTGTTTCAAATTGGGAACAACGACATAGACCTATGTGCCCATAGATCTCAACATATACACTCCAGTGATACTTCTTAATGACCACATTTTCCTGCCCCATCAAGACTAATACTCCTATTACAAGTGGGGACTATGTCATTGTAAATGACTTGTTGAGTTGATGGTTGTATCACAGTATTCGATATATCTAATTCTGTATTTTTTCCATTTTATACTCTGAATAATTACATTAAACATATTTCACTGTCTCCAGTACATTTCATTTAAGTATTTTCACTTCATGCACTTTATCCCTTTCACACATGTTCAAATATCTGACCAGAGAACAAACACTAAATAGTCCAGGATGGGAGCTACAGTGTCATTGACGCTATTTTTTGTTTATTTTTCATTCGTTTCACAAAATTTTACATTAATTGGAAAGATTTTCAACATCTTCAGTATGTCTTTCACAATCTCTAATTCCCTCACAATTATTGTTATTCATACGTTGTCACAGGCCCCGTACTTAATTTATGTAGAGGTTCTTGATTGTGAAAACAAGCACACATCACCGCTACCAACCAAGCTTTTAGAAAACACCCTGAGGTACACCAGATCAGAAGAGAACCTGCCAGACTGTCATCTGAGTGATACGCCACCGGGCAGGTTCTCTGTCTATTCTAAAAATGACCATGATGATGATTGCTGGTCCCAAGAAGATGACGTCATTCTGCAGGTGAGATGTACAACAATGATAAGTGATATTTACATTCTTAATGTTAAGATGACATTTGAACATATCTGGTGATGAAAAATTGATATACAGTAAGTTTTAAATTTCTTTCATGATCATATACTACTCTTGTGTGAGCATTACTAATGAAATACTCTGAGGTGAGCTATCGTTCATGCATATCTGAAGTGAATTGGTCAAAACCAAGTGGCATACCATCACTGGGTGTCATTTATTGCTATTATATCATAGCAATGTATTGAAATTCTGGCATGGAATGCCAAAAAAAGGATTTTTGCACTTCCCGAGACCTCATTGGTGTCCGTGCCGTGGTATATTGCCAATATATCACTGTTCTTTTCACATCTCAACCAATCAGATTGCTGTATTTGCATCATCAATATACTGGAATGATATATATTAATATATCAGTAAATACAAACAGTAATACAATAATGACACAAGTTTTGCTCAAAGTATCTTCTGTGATAACCCACATATAATAACTTTATATAATCAATCCCAATGTGTTTTCCATGGAATTTCAATGTTAGTTTCTGTATTTTCACTACAGCAGTATCCTCAGTATCAGAAATCGATATCAAGTGACAGCATGTCACAGGTGTCACATGACAGCTCCACCAGTGATAAAGAACCAGTGTACATTGCAGCTGGTGACATCAGGAGACGGTTATCGGAACATCTCCATGAACCCAGCAAATCCTTCAAGGTTTGTGCATTTATGTATTTGTAACTCAGGGATTGAACAGAATGAACATCTCAGAAATTTATAAATATAGATGTTTTCAACTAACTGGGCTCTGGTTTTCTCTTGTCTGTGCCCTCCTAACAATGCCATATCTGGTTAATTTTTGTCACATGATTTCATAAAAGGTTTTTGTGAAATATTTTGTGAAATATAAGTTGTTGTCCTATTATAATCTTGTCTCCTTTTGTAGCTTGATATTTCTAAATATCCAGGTTCAAAGTTTATTTGAGCATTAGTGGAATTTTTTTTTTTCAGAGAGTATTTCTCATCTTCCTTTGTATTTTGTACATCGTTTGTTTCTTTCCTTCAGTTTTGTCTAGGAGATTCCTACCTTTAGTTGCTAACTAATTATAACACTAATGAATGCTGAAATTTCTTTTAAAATTGATAATTTATGTTGAACATGACCAGAGAATGTCCATTTCCTTCATGTAGTCAATAATAAATTTATAACACGAAAGTTGAGATTTTTTGGAAAACTTATAAATTTGTGTAAATCACAACCAGAGAATGTGTTTCAGAAAAAAAAAGAAAGAGACCCACTGATTGGTCTGTTTATTGACATTCTATTGGTATTCTGTAGTCTTAAACCAATCAGGTCACCTGTAAAATGTATCTGTCATTCCGACCCACAGCGAGACCCAGATGACCCATCAGCGGCGGCACTGAAAGAACCGTTCGACGAAAAGAAGAAGCGGATCCAGGAAGCATCTCCCTACGGACATTTACCGAACTGGCATTTGTTGTCAGTAATTATCAAGTGCGGTGACGACCTGAGGCAGGAACTCCTAGCATACCAGATACTCAAACAACTGCAGGTAATTGTAATCAGTTGTCTGGACTCTGCGGCATGACGTCATGTTGAATAGTTTTGTTATCATAACAACACAAGGATATACTCCTCCAAAATATCCAACTAACTAAATGAGAATAATTGTGTTGTCAGGCAGTGAGATTCCTCATTCTGTCTGTTGGATTCTTTATTCAGGTCATCATTGATAAAATAACTTGAAGTGTTGAATGATAAAAGGAAGCTTTTTTACAACACTTTGTGGGTGGATGGTTTTGAGATACTCACCCCATAATTTTGCAGTTCCTTTTCCCAGTGTTAAAGTACTGTTATTTTGTATATTCTATACACATGCAGTAAAACTGGCAGCGATTAGCATTTGTTTTTACATCTGTCAACAGAGATAAACGTTTTTGCAGCAACTATAATTACCTGCCTAGGCAAGTTTAAATTTCAAGGAATTCTTTGTAAAGTACAGGGGCAGTTGGGTTTTAAACATTTTCCTGCCAGGTTTATTTGTCACTTTCAAATCAAATTTGTTGAAAGCTGTTAAACATTAGGTATAAATATCCGTTGTGTATCACATATAACCTGTTTGAAAGGGTTCATGGTCAGAAGAGCTCTAAAATTAAACGTGATTTTCTCTGACATGCCTTCCAAGTTTTGAGATGTGTTGAAGGATGGTGCACTTACTGATTTGACTTGATAGTGATAGTGTGTGGATGTCGCAGCTGTGTGTATCATGATTATCTTTTCAGCGCTTTTGATTTTTTTTTATGTGGAGTTTGACACATGTATACTCAACACTGGTTTGAAAAAGGTTGAACATACTGGTATAATTCACAGCGTATACCTTCCCTTCACAGACTGTATGGCAGCAAGAGCATATCCCCCTATGGGTGTACCCATTCCATATCGTAGTGACGTCCAGCGACAGCGGTATGATTGAACCCATTATCAACGCGGTCTCACTCCACCAGATCAAGAAACACAGCCAGATGTCGCTGCTCAACTATTTCTTCAAAGAGTTTGGGGGAGCCACCACGGAGGAGTTCCTGACAGCGCAGAGAAATTTTGTACAGAGTTGTGCTGCGTATTGCTTGGTCTGTTACTTGTTGCAAGTCAAAGATAGGTGAGTCGTTCTTTTTTTTGTCTTGTCAGTGTTTGTTCAATTCATCCAAATTCTGTTAAACTGAACTCTAATTAGTGCATATAGGTTGCTTCAGCCACACTTCAAAAATGGTTAACCCTGGATAAAAGTCTGGGTAGGGTAGAGTGATAGGACTGAGTCTATATCCTCAAAGTATTCCAGGATAACACTGTGCAAAGTTTAAAATCCATTTTGTCAGATTGTTTGATAATTGTTTCCTGTTTTGGCTAGATGAAGACATCGAGGTTTCCGTATCATTCTTTGTTTTGATATCGTTGCATTTGAGCTACAGTATGTTTTCACATTAATATCAAACAAGTTAAGTTTCCCTGTGTCATTGAAAAAGGCTTCTTTGTTGATAATATTGGTGTATCTATCTTGAATGCAGAATTGTAAATATACAGGAATTTTAGCCATTGGTCATCTAGTATGGCAAAAAATTGATTGTTTATCATTAATAATGTTGTTATTTCCTTTGCAGGCATAATGGTAACATTTTACTGGACTCAGTGGGTCATATTATCCACATAGACTTTGGTTTTATTCTCTCCAATTCACCACGGAACTTGGGTTTTGAAAGCTCTCACTTCAAGCTAACACATGAATTTGTAGAGGTAAGTTGAGATATGTAGATTATTCATAGACCCTCTTAAAGGTGGCAGCTATAATTTGTCCATTCACTGCAATGCATGTACCAAGTGCAGGATGCGTATGTAACTGTCTTGAAGTTCCAAATGAGTGTTGTGCAGCTTTATCAGCCATGTATGTGAATTTCATGACACTGGACCCAAATTGAACTCGGTGTGAAATTTAAAGTTTCACATCTATCTTCCAGAGTTAGATACATGTAGATATTGCATATTATGTCTTTGTAGGTGTATCAGTAAGCTGGAGCAGGCCTGTAAGGTTGTAGTTAAGCCCAATAGCAGATCTATGGGAAATTTTCAGAAAGTAGCTTTTGATCAACAAGGGAATTGAGTGAGGGAGTGAGAGGGGGGTAAAGGAAGTGTTGCTTTTGAAAAATATTTGCATTTACAGTTAGGCATAGCAGCCAGTCATTTTTACTAGCCACCAACCATTATCTGCTACCCTGTCCTAATGAAAGTATACATATACATGGACTGACTAATTCAAACGTCTGTTTTCCAGGTTATGGGAGGTTTGGGCAGTGATATGTTTGAATATTTCAAGATTTTAATGCTTCAAGGTTTCATCGCTGCCAGGAAACACATGGATAAAGTTTTGTCAGTGGTTGAAATCATGCAAACAGGTGAGCTAATGTCAAATACCAAGTATTTACTATCAATGTGTGTTTCCATTATTTGTGTTCTGTTTGTACAATGCAAATTTTTGTCAGATTATGCAATAATAGCAAAAAAGCTGTAGCATTCATCCTAGTATCTAATGTCATTGTTGACAATTGTATTTCAGTCGAGACCAAAATTCATATGACAATTTTTTTTTTCAAAAAATTTTTTTTTTAATTTTTAATTTTTTCAAAAAAAAAAAATTATGTGTCTATGATGGAAAGTAAAATAAAAGGCCAAAGAACTGGCTTACAGAGACTTTTATATTTATTTTTATATTTTATATTTTATTCTCTGACCTGTTCACATCTCCACCCCATTCCCAGTAAATATGTCCACACTTACCATTAGTAACAGTGGGTTTGGGCCAAACCATGTTGGTTAAAAGGTTAAACTTTTTGTCAGGGTTAGATTGTTGGAATATGGGTGTCACCTTTCCCTGGGATTGAGAGTTTCCTCTTTCACCCTATCATCACCATGGTTTGGCCCAAATCCATTGTTTTCAATTGTGATTGTGGACCTTTTTACGGGTATCAGGGTGGACCAAGTATAAAAAGTCACATTATTACTTTTCAAATTCCTTGTGGTAACTACAATGATGCTTACAATTTTTCTTGCGTTCCTTTTACAGCCCAGCTTCCATGCTTTAAGCAAGGTGCCAGTACTGTACGTGCAATGAGGGAAAGATTCCACATGAACCTCACCGAGGAACAACTTCAGCTCATGGTGGAAAACATGGTGGAATCCAGCATGCATTCCCTGACTACCAAAATCTACGACGGATTCCAGTACCTCACCAATGGAATACTCTGAGACTGCCCACCCAACCAACCAACCAACCAGGGATCTTCTTGTAATGGGTGAAACAGAATACATCATTTTGATTCAGTAGAGGTAGTGAAAGTTTAGGCTACCTGGAAGATTTTAATGACAAAAATGGCAACCACAAGAAAACTTGTTTCCTGTAAAATGAGTACGGTGAAAGGAAAGGTGCTATAGAGGGATGAAAGAATGAAAATTCAAAATGCAGATTTACCCAGCCGCAGGTGACCAGATCTTGAAACCGTTCAACCCCAATGTCCCAGTGATGCAGTGCCTCAAACTGAGAGAGACAACTTCTGGGAGTGTGTAAGGGGTTCTGGTACTATGAGCCGTTTTGGTCCAAAGGTATATAATATACAGTAGTAAAGAAAATTAGGGAATCGGGCAAAAAGATTGAAACAGTATTAGGTATAATTTAACCGTAGTCAGAACCAGACTAAAATAGGGGGAATTACAATGTCAATGGTAGATTTGAAATCAAAATTTTTAAAATAAATTCAGAAAAATGGGAAACACTAATTTCGATTTATAAAAATCAATGCAGCATTCTATTGTTAATTTTTGCAGTTTACCAAATCAAACTCTTTTGTATAGTCTATGACATAGTGTATAGTGAGCATAGTTATAGTATGGGCATCTGTTACTGTGTAGTAAGTGGTCAATTTCTTGGTTCTTAGTCGTAATTTTTACGTTCCATCGTTATCATTTACAGTAATTTACATAGCTGTACTCCAAGAGTAGAGCTAACAGTACAAAGGAATAGGTGATCTTTCCAAAGTTTGGGCTCCAATTGTCCTTTAACATCGTGAGAATTTAGCTGTCGTTCTCACCAGCGATGTGCTGAGTGACTTCTGGTTATAGCAAAACACTCAAACCAGTCAACAATGAAAGAAAACCATATATTTATTGTCCATAATGATTTTACTCTATCTTTCCAGTGTGTGTATTGTGATCATTTATCGTCAACTCTTCGCAAAAAAAGGAAATTTCCGATTCAAAATCATATCAGCATTTTACAATTCTCTCTGTGTGCTTTTTATATGCAGATTTAAAGTAAATGTATTTGCATATTTTTATCTGAACACCTGGATTTGTTTCTCATTCGACCTTTCCGTTCTCAGTGTTCAGAAATGGTGTATTCTAGGCTGAGAAAGGAAATAGGTGGAACAGTCTGCAAAGACAATAAGCACTAACATGTGAATGAGGTTTTGTAATTCACTTTTGAAAGAGGCAATGGTTAATGCTATGGAACCTTCCAAAGTGCTGATACACATTTCATGCTCTGTAGCTTTGTAAGCACTCAATTCTAAAAATGTGCAAATTTTTCTCAATGCATCAAATTACTGCTTTTCTGCTAGTGTGCACTGTGTCATTGAGCTTCACGTCACATCAGTATTGTTTGACGTAGCTGTTAGAGATGGGTGTGTACCACCAACACCTCATCCTCAGGCAGATTTTATTAGTTGAACCAAAAAAGCACAACTCACTCAACATGGCTTGTCATCACTGCTGAATGTTGCACACAAAGTTTTCTGTGATGTGGTGATTTGCGATTACATGTGAAACCCAGTTGAACACTGAATGAACACATTCTAAGCATGTTGTAATTCTCTGTGTGCAATCTACGTTATTCCATAGCACCACTCCTCTTGATGTTTTCACAGCACATATATGTTTAAACCTCTGTACCGAACAATATGCACTTAGAGCTATCTTTTTAGGAATCTGGTTGAAGCGCCCTCAAGTGGCAAACCTTTCAGCATATTGTTATTGTTATTCTGTCTGTAATGTACAGTGTACTTTAACCATGAGCTCAAAGTGAAAAGTGCGGAAATGTTATGTTCAAGGGCAAGGCCAGTTGTTGAAGTTAGTGGGATACATACCTGTTGTAATAGTGTGTTACCGACAAAGTACAAAGGCACATTGTATGGCAGGTTGTAGTGTACTAAAGATCAGTTTTGTTACGGCGAGTCTAGGCTGATACGTATCAAATCCCTATGTGCTTTAAATTCTTTTTGTCCATGTCTGTCCTGAAAGATAGTACAGTATGCATGTTTCATTGATGAGGCAAGCTCAACTGGATGACCCAGGCAGTGTATTTGAAAAGAGACACAGAAACAACAAGCCATTGTTTGTTCCTTGTATTAGCATCATGGCCTCAACAAGACTAGGACAGTGGACTGTGTTAGATGGAGCTGTCAAATTCCACCATGTTAGGGTTACCAGGTTAGAGAAAGGTCCCCCTAGAAATGTTTCAGTTAGCTAATTGTAATTGGCTTCTCCATCCCTGTTCTCAAGTTTTTTTGTGACACATGTCACATGATCCAAACATGTACCGTATGGATACTAGACAATGTTTTTAAAGAGAAACCCACCATGTTCCATCATCGTATATGTCAGTTTTTAATTGAGTAATGAAGGGACATGGAACCTGACTGTTGTATTCATTCTGTCAAGAATACGCCCATACATTTTAGAGCTGTTGAAAATCTATTCAACCATATAGGAAGTGTTTTTACAGGAGAAGAATTGCTGGTGTAATTACGCCAGAGTGCAGGTAACATGAAATCAGCTGATCTGTTCGATGTCAGTATAGAGTCAGTACACATTATGGTTATCCAGAATCAGAATAATTGATCCTGTGTTACGTCCTAACACTGCTCAATCATGTGCAATTTTTCACCTCAGTATTGTCACTTTAGTGGTCACATGTCATAACTTCCTGAAAAAAAATGCCAACATCTTATGATTGGTAATTGTCCCCTGCCACCAAATCATAACGTGACCGACTTCCATAATACTTAGTTCATCATTAGTTGCCTTAGGCAAATGAGCACATCAACTTCCTTGCAGAGTAGGAAGACAACTTCATCCTCAACTGCGAACATCCCTCATAATGTACATAAGTTTAAGAAATTGTTTAAATTATACAATGGTTTAGATTCACACTTCAGTTTGGTACGTATGAGCAGGGTTCAACTAAACTCAGTATAGCACGCAAGGGGTAGGCAACAACTGAGTGTGTTAGGTCAGTGTCTTTCTCTACCTATACACCCTTTCGTCATACCTTTAGTATTGCTCTCCATAAACAAATCTGACCTGGCATAGATATCAGAGTTGTGAGCCTTTCACCCTCATTTCCCTGTACAGAGGTCCAACATTACCATGGTGAACAATAGGAATGTACTAAAATTCATGGTGCAATGGGGTAGAGCAGGATAGTGGACGAACAGCCTGATCTGTACCTTTTGTTCTCTTTAAGCTGTGTAAAATGAACCGTATTACATTTTATTGTCCAGGTCAATATGGAAATATTACGGAGACCTGTTTTGAGTTCTTAAAGGGACAAAGTCACTAATTTTTGACATTATTTTGGTCATTTTAGTTTCTTTTGAAAGACTGTTAATGTTGTTCTGCTCACTGAAATATGCTCAATCACCAGGTGTCACAATTCAACTCGCACCCTTTACATCGCCATAACAGGCGAATACTGTTATTATAATTTTTGGTACATACCAAAAATTAAATAATGGAAGTAATATGCATTATGTCCATGTACGGAGCTTTGTCAACCAGAGATTGAGCCAATTTCAGTGAGCAGAAAAACAAATAATTTTTCAAAAGAAACTAAAATGACCAAAATAATGTCAAAAATGAGCGACTATGTCCCTTTAAAATATGTGCAATGCACCAAGTTCAAGTATGTAGCATCATTTCAAGGAATTTCTGAATATTCTATGGTTTTATGATTCATAAACCAATTTCACCTCAATAAGTTATTTTCACGATCAAAATTCCTGTATTAAAAAAAGTCATCAATTTCATGTGTAGTAGCTCTGCAAAGCCAACAAAATATAAAAAGTGTCCCGATCAGCTTCAATATATGCTTTGTGTAAGAATTCCAAACATGTCTCTTTTTTCATAAAATTTACAGTCTTATATAGTAGCACCCATTAACAATGTTATGTACACGTAGTTAGTCAATATATCTGTAGTTTGTATTTGAATTATTTTTGTCAGAACTTTATAGAAAGTTGAAATAAATGTGTATATAGAAATTATACAACTGGCATTTTATGATTACAATTTTGTTCCTTAAATTTTTTATTCCCTTAATATTTAAATTTCTGTTATACTGGTTTTTTTGTATGAAATATATAAGATGACCATGAGTTATTACACTGACATTGGGAATGTTCATATTTGGAAAAAATAAAAAAAGGAGGTGCTCAGTCCATGACATTCAAGAGCTTCAGTTTCCCAGACATGAGTGCTAAAGGCCATAATGTAGTAAGTACCTTGAATTGAAAGATTAATACTTTTGCTCAAACTTCCTGTAAGGAAAGTCCCATAATGTATTCAGCACTTAGGTGCCCTGAATTGAAAGATTAAAATTTTGTTCAAACTTACTGTAAGGAAAGTATAAATCATTCTCTTTTGAAATCAAGAATATAAATCAGGGCCGGGAGCACTAAGTGAAATTTAGTGCCAGAGAAACAAAGTACCAAATATTTTGCCAACTCTTGAAATTGAAATCTGAGCTCGTTAAAACTTTATTTACTTTATGACTGAGCTTAAAAATGAGCCCTACAAGTGGTAGACTCTAGACTGACACTCAGAATTGGTTCCTTAATGGTAAAAAGTAAATGCTGGATATTTTCCTAATGCTGCGAAAGTAGACCAATAAACTTCAGGTATCATATGTAGAACAAACTGTTCAAAGTATATGCACAAGTTTCGGCTCAAGCGTAAGTAAATTTACCGACACAGCAAAAAACTCCCCGGAGAAGAAAGGTAATTAGCAAGGTGCCTGTGAGGGCGCCCTTTGGAGCTTTCTGCATATGATATTAAAATTGCACTTTCCACTCATATAGCAGCTGCCCGTCAGGAAAGGCAGTCATATATGGAGATCTCTCTTACAGGTGGGACAAAATCGCTGCCTTAGATGTTTTTGTCACCAACAAGAAGAATTTGATGAGGTAAATAGTGTGTGGGTATCATGTAATAAGTATCAGTAAATAGGGAAACGGGTATCAAACTATCGTGAATAATTTGATGAGAAACTGACGCAATGTTGACGCGACATTAAACACTGAACTATGCTGCCGCCCTCCCCCCCCCCTCTCTCTCTCTCTCTCTCTGGCGATGTGCACAACTTTATTATACCATCGATTAATCGCCAAGAGGATTAGATTAAGAGCATTAGATGAGGTAAATCCTGGAAGACATTCAGATGATGTTGTCAAACATACAAAGGGACAGAAATGTCAGCAAATAGCAACTCGATGAATTAGAAGACATTCGCAATTTGCAGTTTGTTATTTACTTCACTTCACTGGCCAGTTCTAGTAGCAGAGCAGTACTAGCGCACACTGTGTGACAGAATAAAAGGAAAACTGCTGCATTGTAATTTGCTCATGAAAGAAACGAAAGTCACTCATTTTCAAGTTTTTCGAAAAAGACTTATCCAAGTGACCAGTAGACTTTGCATCATGGGTAAACATGGCGCACTTTCACTGAGTCCCCACGCCTGCTAATTGACCTATGTTAAGTCGAGACTTGTACAACAATTGTTTGATAAACCCTCCCTATTCTGCGCGGATATTTTGTAGTTTTACCGTTTAAGACCCCCAGCCAACAGATCTGACAACCCAAAGTTCTACAGTGAGTGTGTGCATCAGCTTTACCTTGCAAATCACAATTTACAGTGAAACCTTTTAAAAGTTGCAATAGTGGATAGGTGGACCCAATATCTTGATCACACACAATATAATACTTTGTTACATCTACTATGGTTACATCATTAAAAAATGGTAAATTAATAATTCATCTCTCATCTCTTTCAACCAAATTTCTCATTGATACATGCTTTCAATATTGACTTATTACATTAACTACTGAGTCAGTCTTCTTTTTTTACAAATCTGAAAGACCTCATAAAAATGATATCAAGTCAACATTTGGCCAGCGCAATGTCACCATCAAAAACTTATGTCATTCACTATGGAATAAACTAACCAGTTTGATTGTGCTAAGTACCGGTAATTGTCTTACAATCTGGTTGCCTTTATGGTAAGTTTCTTAAGATTGGCTTATAAGAGTTGTCTGTGAAGTGTACATACCATGCATGAAGTTAAACCTATCATGGAAAATGTACCTTAACTGCAGATGAAATGGGCAAGATAAATAGTGAAAACTTCTGAGCAGTGAATTATGTAATATTTATACCATCCCAAAACATTTAGTTTTCCAGCCCAAAATACAATTTAAATTCAGATGTAGAACTTTTCTTTCCAAATTTACTGGAATTTTTCCTTTCATTTTACTCATCATTTCAGTTTCCATTCTCAGCACCTTTCAGGTGCAGCTGAGAGAACTAGATGATTCAAGATCATCCCTGGTGAGTCTGCTTCAAAATGGCAAACATCTGGCAAAAAATGGAGTTGTTCTTCGGCAAGGCTCATTCCAGTAAAACAAAATCAAGCTCATCAGCAAATGCAGAGAAGAACACTAAGCAGGAAGAGCTATTGCACTCGCAGCAAAAAGAAATCGCCACTCCGCAGAAAGTCAACAAAAATGGAAAATCCAAAGGAAAAAGAAAGAAAGATAAGGATGATGTAGATAAAAAGAAAAGAAGGAAGGAAAAAAAGAGTAGACGCTTGGTTTCATTAGAGTCATCAGACTCAAATAGCTCATGTACAGTCTGTATGTATTCATGACTTTTACAAATTGTTGTCATATGTGAATTTATGATTTATGACTTGTGTGTATTGGATAAATAAACAGGTATTTAGCCTGTAATTTCCATCAATGCTTTATCCTCTGATACATTGGTTCAACTTTGGGCCGACTCGCAGCGATTTCGAAGCTGTTATCCAATTGGGTGGCTGAATCTTACCAATATAATGAAAACAATACAAATAGACTCCCTAAGTGGCTGTGAATAGTGACAATTGACCAATCAGATATAACCTTGCAAACACGCTGCGAGTCAGCCGTCAACTTTTGATGACAATTACATCAACCAAGTTTGAAGAAAATAAGGGCACACTTTTAGAACACTGGGTACCATCCTCCTCTATAGTATAAAATCAGTTTATCTCTTCAAATTACTTTACCGTTTTTCTTCACATTTATTGGAGAGCAGACTTTCTGAATGGTAAAATAATTCTCAATTGTAAAGTAAATTTTACTTACCGTTTCATTTTCCCAAGCTGTTTTTGGCTAGCAGAAAAAAAACAACACAAATTATTCTGGGAAACTACAATTGTTTCCAACCATTTGTGAATGAGTTATCTCTTCCTTGATTATATTTCAGCCTTTTCAGACTATCCAGACACACCAATGCCCAAAAATAAAGATGGACACTCTGCTGAACTCAAAGAAAGGTGAGGGAAGTAGAGAGATAAATGAACGTATGTTCACAAAATCATGAAAGTATTTGATAATGTGATATTAATGATTGTTTACTTACCTGTGTTGATTTGTGTTTTTTCATTTCTTTGTTCATTCATATGAATGCAGTCTGTAGCTTTTTCACCTAGCTGTTGAAATTTCAAGAAAATGTCAGTCAAGGCAAACAAAAGTCGTATAAATATTCCTCAAATGTGTGTGAAATAAGCTTTAAGGAAAGAGTTTGCAAGAATGGCGGGATTTTGATTACTGGGCCTTGACATTATAACTTTTCACCACTGAATACAGGCCATCTATGGTAAAAGGAAGACGCAGGCTCTTGGATTCATTTTTGGAAGAGAGCACAGACAAACAAATAGACAGTGTGATCTGCAGGTAAAATTGTGATATTCCCATGCTGCGGAAAGTTGCAAATTTTATGACATTATCGCTGTATGCCAAGCCTTTTCATTTACTGATTTAACTCTGTTATCTTGTTCTCAGTACATACACTGTCAGTCACTTAATAGATGTCATTTATAATTTATCATCGCAAGACTGACTGTACATTTTGGAATTCAGATTGATGCGTTGATATCTTATCTCATGCAATATCATGCAGTTTTTCAAGATTTTCTGGATCTTCTCTGTCAAGTTCAATGCCCTATGAATTGATAAATTGTGCCTGTATGAGTTTTTGAATAGCTAAATACAAGGCATTGTCTATCCTTTTTATTTCTGATTGCATGTCAATATCTTTTCTGTAATCCTGATAATTTTTTTTTGAGCATCAATATATGTTTTGTTTTTCATTTTTTCTGGTGAACTTGGTTGCTCGAGATCTATACTTTGATAACATTGTACTTTTCCAATTGTGTCCCTAGTGCTGTTCATGTCAGAGAATAATTTTGAAAAATTGCGGCTTATCCTAGCTTATGTTGGAGATAATAACATCATATCCTTTTGTGTGATAATAGGGACATATCCCGTGACAGAGAGAGGATCCCTGTCCCTGTTGTGAATAACGTTGACACGACACCAGCACCTGACGACTTTCTGTACATCACTAACTCATGTGAGACCCAGCCTCTGTATGTCGATGCAAACATAACAAACTTAAGTGCCTGTGATTGTGAGGATGAATGTATGACTTCAAGTTGTTCATGTGCAGTCAACAGTGTGCAGTGTTGGTATGGAAAGGTAAGTTTCACAAATTGCATCATGTACTTTGTCTCTCAAAAAGTTTGAAAATTGTATAAATGAGGGCGCTGTGTAGCCAAAAGTGTAGCATGAGATAATATGGTTACTGGGAAAATTTCTAGCAAGCATATTGTTGGTGACCTGTAGACTATTCACAATGTGATCAAGATCCATCTGGGTGTGTAAACATGCATAGCAAGTTTATTTAAACAGCTGTACGATATGGAGGTCAAGTGTGTTCAATGGCTGTAGTCAATCTGTGACACAAACAGTTTCCTTTTTAAGTTTGTTGTGTGTGCAAAGAGGATGTAAATATCTCTCTTTTCAAATGGAATGGCTCTGAGAACCCCAAGAAATATCATTTAGCATTGGCTGCTTTGAAATTTTGATAAAAGTGGTAAATTTCCATAAGTAATTACCCTAATCAAGATGCAATGGTGCGGTATAATGCCAGAGATTCCATAAGATATTTGTTGCCTTTTGTCTAGTGGGAAATTTGTCTGTGTGAGATTGCAGAACAAGTTCATTTACAAACAATCACCAAATAAATGTGACCTCAGGTGTGTTATCAAGGCATTGAGGTTAACATTCTGGCATATTTTAATCTGTAATTTCATCAATGCTGCAAACTTCAAGGTGTTTTGCCCCCTGAAGAGCTGGAAAACAAATACATGATTCCAGCCAACACATATGACACATTCTTTTATTTTCTTTCCTCTGTTGCAATTTGAGGATGGAAGGCTTGTGAGTGATCTCAACATTCTGACTGGGACACCGCTGATCTTTGAATGCAACAGAAGATGTAGATGTTACGTCAGTAAATGTTTCAATCGTGTGGTCCAGAAGGGAATGCAGTACCAATTGCAGATTTACCGGACAGAGAAGACTGGATGGGGAATTCGCAGCATGGAGTTCATACCCAGAGGTTCATTTGTGTGTGAGTAAGTATGCGGAGTGTGACTGTTACATGATCCTCTGAGCAATAAGTGGGATATTCAAATTCAGAAATCAAAATTAGCATATACAAATGACTAAGCTATGTACAGCAAGTATTCAACAATATAGCTCATTAGTCTAGTTAAGATACAAAGCAGATTTAACTTTAACAGTTAAAGGTATACTGTCACCTGTTCCAATTTTGCCACAGTTACCATGGAAAGAGAAAATCTAACCAATCACAGATTTTAAGCGGGTGGCCGTTTTTTAAAAACATCGCCCTCACATGGGCATGTTGAATACTAAGGAACGCCCCTTTGACCATATATGGGCATATTTAGATTACAGGTTACTGTATACCTTTAAAGTATAAATGTATATGGAACATATTTGAACCAAGAAGCACACTTACTCAATATACTATCAACTTAGTTATAATAAACATCAAAGCATGTCACAATGTCTCACTGCTTTGCAAACAAATGCTAAATCACAATTCTAAGAAGTTTTTCAAGTCAAAATGAACTGCAGCATCTTGATGCTATCAAAAGATTAACATGGAAACTTACCAAAAATATATCTCACAATTATATGTGCTGGTTTTGTACTTGTACTGGGGTATGCTTACAAATGACACACCTTCATGAGATTAAGACACTAATTCCTTCAGTCAATAAAATTTGCAACCTTTTTGTATGTTTTCATAAGCATTGCTGTGTTTTAAGGGTCCTGAAATGAGTTCTATACATTAACGTGTACATGTTTGTTTAAAGTATGTGTAATATCAGATATGTGTACAGCGTTTTGCATTTTCAGTCAAAAAGTGGCATGATTTACTTTCAAAGATAATTACTTTCTGTTAATATGTTTGACACAACCCAGGTACGTTGGAGAATTGATAACAGATGAGCAAGCAGATTTGCGTGCCGATACATATCTGTTTGATCTTGAAAACAAGGTATGTCTTGATACTGAATTCCTGGTATTTTGAAGATACAGTATATCAACCGAATGGAAATAAAATTCAGAGTGAGGATTTCATGTCTGGTACCAAAGTCATTTTCTTCCCTTTAAACATCTAAAACTGTTCTGAGTACCAAGTTCTCTATTATTGTATTTCTACATCATGATCTACAGATTTATCCCTTCACCTGCCCAGTTCAAGTGTGTTAAAACTAGTGAAGCACATTATGTCCCATTTGGTGCACCTTAACAAAAAATTGAGCATTTGAAGGCCCCTGAAATCACAGATACATCTGTAAACATGTTTATATGGATTAAAGCTGTTGGAGCATACCAAGCAAAATTGGTGGAAATATGTATGGTTTTGGCTCAATACCGAGTTGAGCAGTTTAGTTGAGTTGGCTGATGGTGAAGTGATACTGTTTAACAGGGAAAGGCTTATAAATATGCATTTCCCATCAGAGTTAGTAAGCATGAACATTGGTTTGTTTATCATTGGGTAATGGCTTGAGCCATATTGCGTATACTCAAAAACGTGATTTCTACAATTTGAATTTTTTCCCCAAAAGTAGACAGTTGCAATTATCTTTCCTTTTGGGGAGACGTAATTGAATGGGTTGACATTCTGTTACTTTGTACATAATCTTTCAGAACTATGATGTGTTTTGCCTTGATGGTCGTTACTATGGTAATGTCAGCCGCTTCATTAACCACTCCTGCCATCCAAACATAGCTCCACTCAGAGTATTTGTTGAACATCAGGATTTGAGATGTCCCCGTGTAGCATTCTTTGCCTGTACAGATATTGCTGCATATGAACAACTGGGGTAAGTCAGGAACACAGTTCTAAACTACTCTTTGTGATACAGTATTTTAATTATCTATAGTAAAATTTGACTGGCAAAAAAAAGACTACCGGTAAAAGAGAATTGTTCATCAGTTCAACTCAACTGACATTTTGTGTTTGGTGATGTATTTACTCTAATTTTCAGTATAATATTTTTATATTTCAGTGTAGTTTGTCTTTTGTCATGACGTCAACACTATTTGGGCAGTGTTGTTTATGATCATTGATGAGTAAGACAGTCAGTTTCACTGGTAGCTTAATCATGTGTGTTTTCCTGATGGATTGTGAACCATTGGTTACCATTTGGTATATTCCTTGCACATTGGAGTTCCCTCTAGTTCTACACTCAAAACAAATGTGACATAGCAGACTTTGATAGCTAGCCAATATGTCTATTTTGCCACCAGAGTAAAAGAGTTGATTGTCACTACTCCGACATCATTTTGGTGAAACTTGCGGAAAGTGTGTGTTTCCTATAATCTTTGATGTCAGCCTTTATGGTACAAAGTTATAGTTCTGTGGATTACTTACTCTTTGTTGAATTTTATTTTTTCTGTTATATATTCCTTGTAAGAGGGTCATGTGCATTGTTAATAAAGTTAACTTTAAAATGTGGTTCTTTGTGTCTGTCCAGTCTGTGGAGTTTTCTCTATTGAGCCATATCAATAGGAAACAAAAGTGAACTTCAAGATGCCATTTCAGTGTTCTCTTTGGTACAATTTCAATTGTACACTTCGTATGGAATCAGAAATTCTTTGATGATTTGAAGCAACAGGCGTTTTGTTTTCCAGGTTCGATTATGGTGAGAACTTCTGGAAGATAAAGAAAAAATACATGACATGTCGCTGCGGGTCAGATCTGTGCAAGTACAAAAGAAGGGGTCGAAACAATCCTGTTGAAGATGATGATGTGGACTCCTCAGACTAACATTTACAACTTTCCATGTCATTCGAGGATGTTGCTGTCAATCGACCACTTTTTTGTTTGCTTCAATGGGCAGATTTCATGTTTAAAGTTATTGTGTTAAAAGTTACAAATGTTAAGTTGTCATTTTACTATTAAGAGGTGTAACAACCATTTATTTTGCATAACAAGGATGTTTTTTAACATTTGTATAGTTGTTTGATATATTTAACAAAAGACAAATCAATATATTTTCTATATATTTTAAGAAGTAATTTATAAGAGTATCAGGATAAAGGTTGGGATTTAGACACTGTATCTTTGTGCCAGTCTGTCACTCCACACCAACTTCCCAAACATTGTAGATAATGTTACATGTATATGCCTAACATAGTGCGTATTTGTCGCATAGTTGCAATGTCCAAAGCTGGAGTTGCTAAGGTCATCCAATAATTAGATCAATTTTAATAACAGGTCAAAACTTACAACACACAAGTTAATGTCAATTCGTTTTGAGATACAATCAAGTGTGGCAGCACAGTGACTATTTTATGTATATTTTCAAGTCTTGTTTGTCTTGTCATTTCATACAGTATGCTTTGTGTTTACAAATCGCATCAGTCATTTTCTCTATGCTAATGTTAGTCAGTTTGTCAGTGTCCAATATGACAATTGTGAAAAGTCACAATTAGCCCTGTAACTCTTGTGATTTAAGCACAAACTGTGTCATTGAAAATGAGTTCCTCAGGTTTAACTATAATTCTAGAATTGATCGTCAACATTTTATTTGAAATTATTTGTTTCCACGAAAGACCTCTTGTTTTCCAGTTTTGATGTATGTTTAATTTTTTAGGACTGCACCTAAAGAGGAGAGAAACTGTGTTCATTTGCATTCAAACTGTTTTTTCCATTTAGAAATTGGATACATTAAAATCAGTCAAAAAATCACATGTTCGTGAAAATCTGTTGTGAAGATTTTGTAATCTTATGGTACTATATAGAGTGGAATGCGATAATTCGAAGGTGCGTTAGGTGTTAACTGGCTTGTTCAGTGAGCCACGTATGCCAGAAAGACCGCGAGGGCGCATCACCATATGATTGGAGATCAAACTGCATATCAAACAAGTGGCTATGAGAGAGTCTTCACTCCTGGTATGTGTGGAAATCTGTTTCACTTCAGGGGCAATATCGTAAAAGCTGACGCACTGGAAACGTAATTCCTCAGTTTAGTGGGACGAGGTAAAATCCAAATTCGTTTTGCGTGCATCAGAATCGCATTAAGGATTCTGCTATAACAAAAATAAAAATTAAAAGTAAAACTGTGAAACTATATGGACTTGACAGATGTTGCAAGGGGGTGGGCTGGTATTTTTTGAAACACCGCTGCAAAAATAGTGACCCTTCAAAAGTTCTTGCTCAAAAATTAGTGACCCTCCCCATTATCCATGCATGAAAATAAGTAACCCCCCTCTTACTCACAGCATTTGTTAAAAATGACATATCATATGATGCAATAATAACAGCCACTTCAGCTTTATTAGGGAGCCATTAGTAATTACAGGGGGTGGGCCGGGGAATTCCATGTACGGCGCCTGTACTGTAAAATGTGACCCTCCCCCTATCCTTGTGTCTAAAATGTGACCCCCCCCCCTTGTCTTGCATTCTAAAATTTGACCCTCCCCAATCACTGCAGTATTCTCCCCCATGTATAACTGAAACAGAATCAGCTAATTTACATAACAATTTTATTGTTATGGAAGTTACGAACAAAAGGGTTGGTGTTTTGGAGGGCTCAGCTCGCAATTTATCACGTAAGCATTTTTGAAGAATCCTGCACTTCTTGGAGGGTCGCCATATTTTGTACAGAAGTCAGCAAGTTGTGGCTGATATAGTGCTTCACCAAAAATATCAAATCATAATACGGGTGCATGGGAGTCTGTCAGGCAAACTATTGACAATTTTCCCCTGCAAAACAAGATATATCTGTACATTTACATGTTTGATAGTATATGTAATGTACCTGCTTGAAGTGGGAAGTAAAACATGCATGTTTGCGCAGGAAATGGATTTGGGAATTTCACCAAAATGTTGATCACTATTCATAGTAGTCTATGCAGAAACTATGAATAATTTTTTGCCAATACAAAAATAGGTATATCTGTGTATTTATGTACGTTTGCTTATTGATATAAATGTATTTAATTAGACGTCAACTAGGGCGGTTTCAAATGGTTTTGTGTGCAAGAAATAGGATTTTCGAATTTCATTAAAATGTTGATTCACTAATACCTAGTAGTCTATGAGAGAACTCTATCAATTTTTGACAATATACGACAAAACTAACAATATATGTGCATTTATAGACATTTGATAATTGAGATACACTTTGCCATCTGTCCCATATATATATTTGTCCCTTGTCTTTCATCAGTTTTAACTGTTCAAGGTGTATAATGTAGGATACCAATGCATCATCTTTGCTTGTAAAGCTTGTCGATAATGTTTATGTATTTGAAAGAATCAGTGTATTTTGTCGGCAAATTTCTATGCAGGAAATAGCAAGTGGACATTCAAAGGTTTGGCCGTAAAATCATCGTCTGTTAAAATTGACCATCCCCAAAATAGGTCTATAAAAGTGACCCTCCCCCTTGGACAGTTTTCTAAAAAGTGACCCTCCAACCAATTCCTCCGACCCACCCCTGTAATTACTGGAGGCTCCCTAATCCTGAAGATTTGGCCTTTGATTGTTATTTTTATTCTGTGTACCAAATGAAATTTCTTTTTTGGATCCCTGAAACATGATATAAAAGCATAGACACTGCCTAAACATGCATATTTGCACAGTCAGCATTGTTATTTTTAAAAGTTGCATTAAATTCCAAACAAGAATCTCTTTGTCAAGCAAAATACACCCACAGGCAGCAAGACATGCAAAAAAGCTGGCAATTTTACAAGAAATTGAAGCAGATACACGACATCAAAATACTCGAAAAATGGCGAAAGATACAGCTGATGTGGTACTCTACTATGACCAAACTTAGTTCCCATTTATAATTCAAATATATGAATATTTTTTCTGTTTATTAGTATTCCATATTCTTCAATACGTGCCCATGCATGTTCAGCTTTGATGCATGAAAAAAGGTGACCTTCCCTTTAGGCTTCAATTGCGCAACATTTTATTACCCTTCAAAAACGCTTGCGCGAAAAAATGGCGACCCATCCAAAAAAAACACCGGCCCTACCCCCCCCCCCCACCATGTAATTTCTGTCCAGTCCCTAACAGTTACGAAGGAACTCGACAGTAGAGAAAGAACGACATTACAGACACAGGAAACGTATTAACGTGCACGTGTTTAGATGTGCAGACTCAACTAAATGCGGTCACTGCTCCAATATAGTGCTATTCCTGACTCTGCCCTTATCGAGACAAAATGGGACGGAAATTACGACAACCTAAAAGAAACAAGTCATCGTTGATGACAGAGTCCCCACTTGTTAATGGGTGCTTTGATTACAGGTCGTCAGAGAGGATAGAGTCCTCTTCATTAGGTCTGTGATAAAAATACTTTTGAATAATTTCGCTTGATACATGTCTGAGTTGTAGTTCAGGACATGAAAAAATCGTAATAAAATGGCCACATGGTGGCCATATTGGATCGAATCACAAAACAAATCAATGTGCATATGTATGACACAGGTCAATGTCCTTGTACCAACTTTGATTAAAATCGTTGAAATATGCCTGAGTTAAGGCTTTGTACATGAAAAAATCATAACAAAATGGCCGCACAGCAGCCATATTGGATCGTATCAAAAAAAAAATTAACATGCATATGTATGACATTGGTCAATCTCCTTGTACCAACTTTGAATAAATTTGCTTGATACATGTCTGAGTTATGGTTCTGGACATGAAAAAGCATAATAAACTGGCCACACGGCGGCCATATTGGATCGTATCACAAAACAAGTCAATGTGCATATGTATGACATTGGTCGATGTCCTTGTACCAAGTTTGAATAAAATTGGTTGAGATATGCCTGAGTTATGGCTCTGTACATGAAAAAATCGTAACAAAATGGCTGCACCGGCGGCCATATTGGATCATATCACAAAACAAATTGATGTGCATAGCTATGACATTGGTCAATGTCCTTGTACCAACTTTGAATAAAATCTGTAGAAACAAGCCTGAGTAATGGCTCTGTACATGAAAAAATCGTAATAAAATGGCCGCCTGGCGGCCATATTGGATCGTATCACAAAACAAATTGACGTGCATATCTATGACATTGGTCGATGTCCTTGTACCAATTTTGAATAAAATCGGTTGAGATATGCCTGAGTTATGGCTCTGTACATGAAAAAATCGTAACAAAATGGCCGCACGGCGGCCATATTTGATCGTATCACAAAAAGAATTGACGTGCATATCTATGACATTGGTCAATGTCCTTGTACCAACTTTGAATAAAATCAGTTGAAACATGCCTGAGTTATGGCTCTGTACATGAAAAAATCGTAATAAAATGGCCGCCTGGCAGCCATATTGGATCGTATCACTAAACAAATCGACGTGCATCTGTATGACATATGAAGTAATCCTTGTACCAAGTTTGAATGAAATCGCTTCAGGCATCTCTGAGATATCTGCGTGAACGGACGGACGGATGCACACACGCACGGACATGACCAAACCTATAAGTCCCCCCGGACGGTGTCCGTGGGGACTAAAAGAAAAAAAAAACTAATTTGAACTCTGACAGAAGAATATAAGCTATTTGGAACGTTAAGCTAAGCTGGGTTTTTATCTATATATTTATATTTAGATTTTGCGCAACGTGTACGCAGAACTCAGGTTGGGATTCTCAACATAGACAAAACAACAGTTTCTTTTTTCTGAAACCATTTTCGCTTTGTAGGGGAGGGATTGACACTTTTGCTCATTGACAAACTTTCCACAGTGATACTTTCAACCATATTCTCACCAATTCAAGAATTAAACATCAGGGGTCACCATGCAAAGTTTGACAAGAGAAAAACAAATCACCCGACATTACCCCTACTTGAAATTCAAAATTCAGCCATCCTGGGGTCAATTGCATGGAGAAAATAAAAAAACTTCATATTGAGACTGTAAGAATTTTTCGCACTCAAAGATCGATCTTCAACATGAGCCTACGCCTCTGCAGTGATAGACAAGGACAGTGTTGAAAAAGTGAGAGTCAGAATTAATATCTGTCCCCGAGGTGTATTCCACAGACCGTTATGTGTGAGTGTTGATGCAAACTTGTTAGAGCTTACCCTCTTTTATTGTGACCAGTTTCAGAACCCTATGCTATTACTATTGTAGAAGTGGTCCATTTTTAGCTCCATGGTTGAAGTCTAAATCTGTACGTGATGTGTAAAATAAAGACATTTCGGCAAGTCGTAGTGCATTAATAACTTTTTGTGTGAAACGCTTTGCCTGAGATGACTACAATACAACACGTCGTCTTCATCGATTTGTAAGCCTACAAAGCGCAGCATCAGTCATGCATGTATGAAGCATGCCATTGTCCCTTGTGGCTGGTCGAGGCCTTGTATTCGGAGTGAACTCGCTGGTGGTGCATTTGCACATGCGTAGAGTGAGCATGATCGACAGCAAGAATACAATTCAATACAATAAAATTGAATATAACCTTTATTGTCCCGATTTGGGCAATTAGAATTGCCAGTGACAAAAACAACTTACAACAAAAACAACAACATTATTATTATTATTATTATTATTATTATTATTATTACAAGTTTAGGGGCTATAAGTATTATATAGAAATCTAATAACAGTTCATTGAAGTTGTGTGGGAATTCTGACAAAGAGGTGTTGTATATTTTAATTTTGTCAATAGGGGCGACTTCCAATTGTTTTACGTGCAGCGCAGAATTGTGCATCATACTGTACGGAGAGAAGGGGATATCGTTAAGCCAAGGGGTAATTAAATGCTTGTCGGAAAAGTGACACCAAGCAGTTTACGCGATACCAGCAGGCCTAGACTTTTAATTTTTGTGCGAACTTTACGGATACACGTTCAATCGGTTCAATTTAATTTTGTTTTTAGTTTTCTTCCATCAAAAGTCACTACTATGAAAAATATTTCCAATGTAAATTAAAAATCTCTCTCTCTCTCTCTCTCTCTCTCTCTCTCTCTCTCTCTCTCTCTCTCTCTCTCTCTCTCTCTCTCTCTCTCTGCAGTGAAATCGCTATGCTGCGACCACCGAACGAATACAGTAGGGGTAATATTAAAAGTTCATTTTATAAATCTAACTTAATTGCTTAAGTTAGGTCTCAGAACCCCCCACCCCAAACCCCAACTCTAATAACTGACCTAAAATTGAAAAACATCTCAGACACGTATCCTGTACTAATTCTTTCATAAACGTACCAATGTACAATGGATTCATTCTGATGTATAATTTCATATTCAGACTTATTTCGTAAGCGTCATATTGGCATTGCAGAATAAACATTGTTTCTGCATTTCGCATGTTTCGCCCTGGCAGTGTAGTCTGGCAGAGACCCTGCGATTCGCGTTCTTCTCTGTCGGAACAAGCGCGCGCCCTTCAGAGACGCAACGCGAATCCCAGAGCATGCGCAATTGAGAGTGCGTGGCGTGACAGTAGAACGTCTCCGATCTCGCGCTATCGTGTCGTTGTGAGCTTTAAAAATGATGGAATTTGACAGAAACTGGAATTACTGCAGAGAATACTTTTCAGGATATCACATGTGAGTGTCTAAGGTACCAAGTAAGGACGTTTAGGAAATCCTTTCAGAAGTTCAAGCCGCCTGTGGCCATTTTGTGGAGTATAAGCTTATAAGCTTACGTAACTCAGCAGCGTATACAGTATTTCTACTGACACTGTACATATTGCCGGAACATATGCTATAGAATTTTGCGTTTAACGTCGTTCAATCATTCAGATGGAAATGCCGCCCTAAACAGGGTGACAGACTTTGGAATGCTAACTCTGTATAACAGTGACGTAATTTAATAAGAAGATATTTGTATTCGAGCACGGCTACACTACAGTCCATGATTCGAGAACTCTCATCATGGACCGTGGTTGTATTCAACAATCGAGAGGGCTAAGGTGAGTCGAACTTTTTCCTATGTCCATGTAGCACTTGTGCAAAAATATGCGAATCCACAGGCCTTTGGCGAATCAATAAATGCGTTTTTCACCAAGCTGAAAGGTTGAAAGATGCGTCCGTCACTTTGGGACGAGCTAGATAAATGCATGCAGTCAAACCCAGCTGCGCACAGAAATTTGCCGTATGATAATATGACTTTGTTCTGGAAATTACGAAGACAACCGGCCGTGCAGTGGAACTTTGCAACAAAGTTTCTATATCTGAACTGGCATACTTGAATGACAGACACAGGAAACGATGGCCAATAAAAACGCATTCTCGTCGCATTTTGATAATAATGTATCAATCACAATGACACAGAAATTATGCCTCCTCCCGAGAGAAGGGCCATGGTTTATTTTTAGCCCTGCTACACTATGTCTTAGTGCTGAAAAGACCATGTTGTTGTCAGGTCGTCATGGCGACTTTTAAAATTTGCATACAACTCTGAGAGTTAAACGGGTTGTTAATAGCTCACAAAACTTTTGAGTCCCACTGTCGTCCATTATACCTGTTTCCTTGGGTATTAAAGGTGTGCAAGTATACACATCAAAAGACTAAAAATTCACTTCATAGGCAGAATCTTGTAAAATAGCCCTTTCTTCTCTAGTTCACGAAAAAAAATAATTATTAATTAATTATTAATATTATAAATTAAAATTAATTAATTTGAGATACTAGTAGAATTAATTTTAGCACATAAAATTAATTTGAAGGCATAAACATAATTCGATGCGTAATGAGTTAGTACTGTACTATATAACACTTATTTGGGATGACTGCATGAAACAAAATTAAAAATACTTCAAAAATTATTTCTGGTCTATGTAAAATTAATTCTAACACACTAAAATTAACGGTAAACATAATTTTGACCAGAATGGCCCCAATATATATTATGTTTACTATTCATCCTAGAATGAAGGCAAAGAATTTACAATTATTTTTATTATAGAACAAATTTCTAAGTCGTTACTTAGAAATCCATAAAATAAATAAAAAACAGTGAATTATGTTTTAGCATAGACCCTCTCGAGGGTCTATGGTTTGAAATAAAAAAAAACTGTGGTTAGGCCAGAGAAAAAAAATCTTGTTCATCGGATTTTTTGGACCAAGTCCCAGGAGCGGCGAGTGAAATTTTTTTAATTTTTTTTTTAGGCCGAAGGTAAACGCGGTTCTCTGGCATTTTTGCACAGATGCAGACAAGGCAAGATAATTGTTTCCCTTTTAACCAGAAATATCTCAGACAAGAAACACTGATACTGGTAACTGAATTCAATACTATATTTCCCAACAATAACATAGGCCATTACATTCACCATTAGTGTTTGCACAACATATTCTGAGTATTTCAACATTCTCTCAGAATAAAACTGAAATGTACAGCAAATCACTGAAATCCAACAATTCAGTATTGTCCTTTAATATTCTCCTGGTGGGACCTAGCATCTGAGTTTTTTTCATTTTACTTTGGCCCCATGTTTTGGCCTTTTTACCACTGTCTTTACACATTTTACACAATGGTCTAACAACACTGTACTGTGATCGGAGTGAAGTTATATAGTCATCATTCAGATCGTACTTTAACATCGACGCAATCGTGTGTTTTGTCATCGCCATAAATTTTTATACTTTCATTGCAATTTTCATTCAATCGGATGCACCCTCCATCTGCTGTCACGATCTTGTTGAACAAATCGCCGAACGTAATATCAGGACAAACACTGAATAGCGTCTTTGGAACTAACAGTTGGCCATCACGTCGAATGTTGGCGATCAAATTAATACTCATGATGTGACATGTACTAACCTTTACAAAACGAGGAAATTTCTGGCCAAATCGACCCACTTTGCGTCGTGATTCGCCAAATCCAGACGTCACAACACAGTCGCTCGTGAGCTATTCAGCTCTGGGACTATTCGCCCCATAGACGAATGTGGGTTTACTCTCGCTTATGTACACTCGTCTATGGGGCGAATAGTCCCAGAGCTGAATAGCTCACGAGCGACTGTTGTCACAACAACGTGTTGGAAGTCCAAACACGTCGGAAGTCTCATTCAAAATCCCGTGCCGGCGCAAACCCGACAAAGTGTAGGGCGCCACCAGCGGCAGTACTAAAAATATTTGTAATGCGGAAGTAAGAATTTGCCGCGATCAAAAAAAAAAAAAAAAAAAAAAAAAATCCAAATATGCCAAAGTAGAAGCGGCGATTCCGATGAACAATTTATTTTTTCTTCCTGGCCTTACCAAAATTTTTTACCAAGGCAACATAAAACAAAAATTAACATGGAGTTCATGCTGTGATAAATACACTTAGGAGAGCATTTGCATAGTAACTGGGATTACTTTTAATGGAATTTGGAAAAAAATTGAAATTTTAAAATGCAAATAGGTTACTATGGAAACAGGGCAGTAAAAATGGATATCATATTTTGTCTTTCTAACCCAAAATAACCCTTTGGTTAATATTTCTGTTGATTACTGGATTTTTACACTGGATATTTGGTCTTCTAACCCAAAATATCCCTTTGATATTACACATTCTATTGATTCCTGGATTTTAGATGGAATCTTTAAAAAAATGGTAATTTTTACTCCTGAATGGTTGCCATGGAAACATCTCACATTACAATGAGTGTGATATTTTTTGGTATGCTAACCAGACATACCCTTATGATCAAATTTTTACATCAATCAATCCTTCTTTAATAGGAATTAGGGAAAAAGTAACATTTTCAATCCCAAAATAGTTACCATGGCAACTCGAAACATTAAAATAAGTCTGGTTTTTGTGTTCTCTGACCCGAACTCCCCCACTAGATAATTTTCATATAAATCAAAGTAACTTTTCATGGAATATTAGAAAAACTGAAATTTTCAACCCCTAAAATGGTTACCATGGAAACATGGGGCAGTGAAATCGATATCATATTTGGTCTTTTCGACCCAAAATACCCTTATGGTGAAAATTTCACGGAAATTGAACCTATTATTATTCGCGTTATTATTTCTATATTATACTTATATTAATTATATTAATTATTAAACTTTATTAAAAGAGGGTAATCGGAGTTACAAATCAAATTGTAATTTCCATCAGAGCCCTCATGAAAAGAGAGGCAAAATACACAAACAAATCATCTAATAAACAAAAACGTATGGAATAGACGAATAGAAGATGTCGAAGACCGCAGAACAATGTACAACCACGAAAACAAATAAGACCGCAGAACAATGTACAAACACGAATTGACAGCTCTTTAAAAATTTTAGCCAAGCAAATAAAAACAACGGGCGCAAAAATAAAATTCCCCAAAGATTGATAAAACGTACTGGAAATAGTGAACTTGCGATACATGAACAGAGAAACGGAACTATTTAACTGTATTTCAAGATCCAATTGCTGTCTTTATAAATATTTTTATTTGATCTTTTGGTCTTTTAAAAACGACGACCAGACGGAAGCGGATCGAACTCATCAGTGACGTAATGGGTGTTTAAATGTAGCATTCAAGATACAATTAGCGGCGTTACGTGTAATGTGTTTCTCAAACAATTCAGAAAGGCTGGTCTGTTGTTCTCTAATAATTTTGCTGCAAAATATTGACTATGTTACATATACGTTTTTGGTCCTTTTCATTCAAGTTACCATACCAGCAAAACAAAGAAATTGTTAAAATACTTTCGATAAATGACCCATAAAACAATCTCATAAAAGAATCTCTCACACAGGGTGATCAGGAAAATCAGTCGAGATTAATCTACTACATCTCTTGCATGAAATATTTCACAGATTTTTATCAAGTCTACCATCGGTCCCCAAAAAGTGACAATACCGCTTTTCCTAGAAATTGTTGTCATGATGATAGTGTATCACTGGAGAACACGGCCGCCAAGCAAGCTCACCCATAGTTCAGTAGTACGCGGTTCGGTCGTATCCCTCAAGCGGCAATCAGTGGTATTGTTGACACTTTCGTTGTTGTCGTCGGTGTGCATCTGGGATATCGTCTTCTGACAACGGTAACGTCAAAACCGTAGACGGTGGTATTCCACTCATCCACCTATGATGGTAATGGTCAAACATCAAATACACATTATGAACACTATATGATGAAATGTATGATGAGATGTTTTGTCAGCAACGTGAAGTGCAGCGCTAAATTAAAAATGGAGATTGTTTGAAGGTAGTGTTTTCTCCAAAACGGAGTTATCATGTTGCATCAGACTTCAGAATTCAACTTGGGGACACATGTTCGGACTTTCAATTTTTCGCACTTTAGACAATGAATGCCAAAGGAACCGCCCGGTAGATGCGTTAAAATAATCTGATTGCTCTATTCATTGATATGGTTGTAACCATCTTAACATTGTCTTTCCCTCTCCTAGATTTTGTAAAGAGGAGTGTTTTTTGGTTTAATTTTCTGCTCTATTTTTTAAAGAACGGTGTGTTTTTGGTAAAAAAAAAGCTATGGAGGGGTATGGAATTTTGCATATATACGCTTTAATAGCCAACATGTGAGTGCCACCGCCTGGAGACTCCGTGCTAGAGCCAATGCCTGCAATGTCCTAGACTAGGTCTGTGATTTTGTAAAAAAATAAAGTCATATCGGCTAGTTATTGCGCATATCGAGTGTTACTTTTCCTGCAAAACGCGCTGGCCTGGATGACGGCAATGCGCGATCGTATTCTGGATTTACCAAGTTGTATAATAAAAAGGACGATCTCTGCGCAAGTGTAGATCGAGTAAACGCGATAGGCAAATAAGTTTCAACGAGAATCTTGACTCCCGAGGCAGCTTTACGACATGTATTACATCACGTTCAAATAATAGGTTTATTCACATACTTGTGTCAAGTCTATTATTGCCCCCCCCCCCCCCGATAGGCCCTGTCATTTCTTTCAGGGGATTGTCTTGCATTCAAGTTGATTGCAAATGATCAATTTGGAGAAAGGGCTGCCATATTACTATTCATAGAACAGACCTGGCCTTTATTAGGAAAAAGAGAAAAACTGACACTGAATTATTTGCATGGCTAAACCACGAAGACTAGAGAGAAAATTATTTGATCCGTACCGAGAGCGGACGGTTAAGTGGGTAAAGCTCCAGTGACTGTCCCTGTAGGAGAGGAAACAATAGCAAGGTCATGTGATAACTCGAATGATGACGTAATAGTTTGTCGTTTCCTATGCCATCAGCTGGATGGAAGCGACGGTTGTAATATGTGTAAGTAATCTCGTCTTTTTTGCTTCATAGGAGTGATGAATGGTTCCTTCACTGAAAGAATACCCATCGATCACTACTCATCAGGCGCCGTGTCTTTCCAGGAGTGAAAAGAAGCTATATTTGGCTGTGAATACAGGCAAATACGCCAGCTAGAATGTAAGTTCCTTCAACAGTGTATGGTTCATTCGCAACGCTCATTGTCTACTTTTCAGGGTCATGTGTCACGTCTATCGATTGGCATCATCACCGTTAGGGATTGTGGATAATTAAAGCATGCGCACGGTAAACGAAACCATGGAGGTAGCAGTACCTCCATGACGAAACTAAGTGCTTTTGGCCTGAACCCCTTAAACGACAGTTCGGAAATGCGAAAATCCAACCGAGTCTCATTCAGTATCATACCTGCAATCGGTAATTACGAGGCTATGAATATATGGTGTTTTCAATCGGTCGGGTTCGATCCCACAACATACAGCATCCAGTCACCTAGTTTAGAAGCAACAGACAGAAATACTCGGCCAAATCACGTCCCTTTGTGGAGGGACCATGGCCAAATCACCATTCATGCATACGCTTCCGCCACACTGGCTTACTCCCTCTAAAATCAATCTTTGTTCAGCGCCAACTCGACAATAAGGAATAACGTAATGTATCCAAAGTGGTTGTTACGTTATTTTACACCATGTACTGCATCACGTAATATGTCAAAAGAATGGTGTAGTCACCATCCCGTGGGTGGAGGGACGGTGGTGTAGTGCAGGTGCCGTACTGGCCTGGTACACGCCAAACAGTATAGTGCGATATTTTCATGATTTTGCGATACAGTAAAACGTGGAGCGAGAAAACATGTACTGCGATTTTTGCGCATGGTAATCGAAATAGGGTACCGGCATAGGGTACCTGCTTTACAATAGGGCTAGATGATGAAGCTTATTTTCGTTCTCATTTGCGGCAACCCTTTAAATACTGCAGTATTTGCACACTAACACTGCAGTGCTTGAGGAAGAAAACCATTGGGCGCTGTCGCCGTCTGTTGAGTAGCCATGACACATGTTCGCACACGTGTGTACACACATGGTGTGTGCGGTCGTTGAACAAAAATCAATCTATTATTCTGCTTAAAGAACGAACTTTACCAACGAACTCACCATGTTTTCCCTAGCATATATGAAACTAGAGATCGGTCTGTTCTACCCAGTTAATTATGGTTTGTACTGTATTTTTGCCACGAACACTGGATCATTACTTGCTTGCTCATTCATACGCAATAGCTTGCGCAGGCGCTATACTAGCGATGACGCCCAGGTGTTCACGGTTCAAAACAGAGGGCCCACACATCTGGTTGTTGTTGTTGTTGTTGTTGTTGTTGATTTTGTTGCTGTTGTTGTTGATGATGTTGTCGTTGTTTGTATTGTTGTTTATGCTAATATTAGTTGTCTTGTTGTGGTTTTATGGTTTCAACAGTAATGTTCTAGATTTCATGAGAAACACTGAGAGCGGGACATATATCATTACATGTATTACTGTCCCCGATCGTGTGACTCGATTACTGTCTCCCAACGCACACTGTCTTCCTAGTGTAAAAAGTAGGATATATATATATATATATATATATATATATATATATATATATATATATATATATATATATATATATATATATATATATATATGTGTGTGTGTGTGTCTGTGTGTCTGTGTTTGTCTGTGTGTGTGTGTGTGTGTGTGTGTGTGTGTGAGTGTGTGTGTGTATGTGTGTATGTATGTATAATGTTTTTCAATTGTCGTTTTTCATGAATTTCTTTCTGTAGATTGCCATTTAACGTAAGAGAGTCGAATACTTTGCAATGACCGCCACGGGTTTGAAAGATGAGGCGTCGAAAAACAAGCCGAAACTCGCTAGAGATTGGCCGAGCCCTCCCGACGGTGGATGGGGATGGTTCATTGTCTTTGCTACCTTTCTAACCACCACTATATCGGCCGGAAATTTGTTTTCATTCAGTGTTTTCTTTGCCGCATATCTGGATGCATACAACGAATCCAAGGCAGCCACAGGTTAGTTGAAATGTTTGGCGCACCTGGAAAATGATGGGCCAGTCGTCACAATCCTCGGTAGAGATCAGTCACGATGCTTGTCCGGTCAGCCTGACCTCATTTTAAAATAATTGAAAGGATGATATACAAACATACCACTTGAATAATGTTAAATTTCTCTTCAGCCGAGCGTCGATCCAGTCTTATGAAATTTGACTTCTCAAAAGAGTTGTCTCAGACTCATATCAATTTTTTTGTGATCAAAAACACAATAGGAACTAATTTGGGATAATGGATCTTCAAACTTTTCAAATTTCTCAAAAGTGTTAGGTGCCCTGTAGCTGAATGTTGGAATATTGCAAATTACTCATAAAAACAAATGTGTAGCTTGAAAAGAAAAGTGGATGAGGTTAAATTTGCAGATAAAATCGACATTACTTCACTATCCAATTATCCCAAATCAGTTCCAATCGTGTTTTAGTGTTCTGACGCAAGTACTTGTTGTCAGGTAGTTGCTATCTGGTAGAGCAGTGCTGGTCGACTTTTACGTTCGCATAACGCTGGGGGAATTCACGGAAACTTTAAATGCGTTTCCCTCAACAGTGTGTGGAAGCTGTACTAAAACCAACCGAAAGATATAAATCAAATTCGTATGATTGTGACGTCACAGTGGCATTTTTTCCTTCTTTTATAGCGTGGATTGGATCTCTGGCCGTTTTCACATTTACCATGCTTGGTCCACTTAGCTTAGCCCTGTCAAGAAAATTCGGACACCGTACTTCTCTCATGGCGGGTGGCATCGTGGCGTCCGTTGGCCACATGTCAAGCTCGTTCACTACAAATATATACCAGTTGTATTTCACGTATGGCATTCTCATAGGTGAGGACTGTATATGTTATAAAGAAAATCATTCTTTGGTTGTGTATTTCATGAATAATAGTAACAATAGACTACAAGTGGTTGCAAAGTTGTATTCTCGTCTAAAGATTGCCTACGAAGGCTATAAAACTGTGGAAAGAAGTCATTAAATATAGTTTCAAATAAATTTATATTTCAGGCATGCATCGGTAGTCCCGCGTCCACAGACTACCAACTTTTCCGTGGGGCTACCAAAGTCCATGAAATGGTAGCCAACTCGGACTACCAAAGCCTGGGACATGAAATTCAGTCAGTACTTGGCGTGGCATGCCCGGTCTTTCACTTTTGGACGAGCTAAATGCAGTCAAACTCAGATGGAAACAGTAAGGCCGGACTCAGTGATTTTGTTTTGCAAATTACAAAGAGACCTTGCGATGGAACTTTGAAAAAAAAGTATGATGGCCAATGAAAACGTATTCCCATTGCATTTTGATCAAACTGTATCAATCACAAACTCCTCCCATGGTATATTTTTAGCCCTGCTGAGGCGGTGGTCACTGCCATGACGACTATCAAAATTGGCATGCAACTCTGAGAATGAAACGGGTTGTCAATACAAACTTTTTAGTGTCACTGTGGTCAATGTACCTGTTTCCTTGGGTAATTAAGTGTGCAAGTATTCACATCAAATGACTAACAAATTCACTTCACGGGCAGAATATTGAAAAAATAGCTTTTTCTTGTCTTGTTAATGAAACAAATCCCTAAACTAAAATATGCATGGGCTACCAGCCATTATCAGTGGACTAACAACTTCAGAAAATGGTAGCCCAAGTGGACTACCAGGGAAAAAGTTAATTTCGAGCCCTGCTGCCCCACCCCGCCCCAGCCAACGTCTTATGGACAAACTCGCTTGCGGCTGTCTCGTTGAGTAGTTCTTTTTCGTGCTATTGCAATTTCCGCTTCAAGTAAAATTACGTATCTTTATATGACGGATGAATACAATTGCTGTTGTAGTCTATAGCTGGCGTACTCGAATGTCACGGTCTCATAGATTAATCATTATAGAATCATAGAATTCCGTACTTGTGTGCATGGAAAAACGAAGAAGGCGATTTTGTTCCTCAATCTGTTTTTTATGTTATTCCCACCAGGTTGTGGTTTCGGCATCACTCACCTCTCCGCAATAGAGATGGTGGGGATATATTTCAGGAAGAAGCTTTCAATTGCCATGGGACTGGCTCTGGCAGGCGGTGGGATGGGCCAGTTTGTCATGTCTATCGGTAGCCAAGCTCTCATAGACACCTACGGGTGGCGAGGACTTCACATGGTCTTATCAGCATTTTGTTTACATATCTGCGTAGCAGGCGCCCTCTTCAGACCGTTACAAGCGAAAAGAGAGTACTCACAGGTGCTGGAGTTCACCGACGAGAATTTACAAATGACGCACGAACAATGTAACGCCAATCAGGATGAGTGCAATGACCAGAACGGAGAAAGTAAATATTCGAAAACAAAACTCACGCCGGACAAGGACAATGGTACATCGAAGTACAAAAAGGTCCTCACCGAAGATAAAAACTCGGTCTCTTCAAGTATCGGAAAACAAGGACGTGCAGTATGCAATAGCATAACTTCATTTTTCAAATCGCTGTATGACTTTTCCCTGTTCAAGGAACCTGTCTTTATAATTCTGTTATTTTTAATGGTTTTTCAAGGGTTCGGAGTGGTGACAGTGACGACTCACATAGTAAGTTTAGTCTTTTTCTAGCTCTGTTTTACCGAGAGCAGTGTTGTTACATTGCGAACTATCGAAAACAAAGTTTTGAATGAGAAGAACATCGCTGTTATTGAACGTCAATACGGTTACGGTCGCGCATTGACTCTCAGCTTTTCACCGGCGTATACATACTTGCTCGTTGATAACATATTTCCTACACTTTGCAAAAGAATCAATGCATTTTTGTCATCACAACTATATCATCAGGCAAAAATCAATGAAAATATGAATAGTACAGTTTCTTGATTGGTCCTTGAATACACTCCACTCGGCAGTTACAAGCTAAAGGTCAGGCTACCGAGATTAACTTGAACCGGCACACGTCAAAAGTTAGCAACAAATTATAAGCTAATGGCTAATTCTTATGATCGGTATACTTTTTGGAGAAATACAGATAAAGGTATTTGTTTTGTCTAAAAATATAAAATTCGTTGAAAAATGAAAACATGGAATTACTTTTGAATAACGATGAAGGAGTTTTCAGGGTACTTAGACCTTCATCGACATGGAATGTACTGTATCTCTCCTTCGAATGTCTTAGCAGGTTAGACGAGCAAGGGACATCGGCATTTCTGCCACAAAAGCAGCCTTCATTCCAGCAGCGATCGGTTTAGGGCAGTTGATCGGACGACCAACGATAGGGGGCATTGGCAATCTACCTAAAGTGAAACCCAATGTCCTGTACGCTTTGTGTTTCGCAATATGCAGTGTTAGCGTAACCCTGTCGCTGTTCTTGAATTATATTGCAGGTAATAAATGTTTAAAACATCTTGTGCTAATTTTGATTTACGATCTCATTATGCTACAAATTATAATTATTACGCAGTTTGCATTCGTCGTTCACCAACGCTACTAAGGGAATATGTATTCCGTATAAATCTCGCCCAGCCGACTGTCCTCATACTTGTTCATGTCCAGCAGGCCAGGGGATGTAAAAAGGTGACCGAGGATGTTTTCTGACAAAATTGAGATAAGTCTACCGGTGAGACGCCCAAGCGTTACCCTTGCTTTTCGGGTAATTAATCGATGTGGTTAAATTTAAAACTGGCATTAACATATTCGATCATCAAGACATGAAAATTATTTTGAAAGTTTAGCGCTACGGACCTGCATTGACACTCAACCTATCATGAATGTACAAGCTCATTTATCCAAGAAAATCTCGCAAGAAACACACAGTAAGCGATGTAATACACGACAGCTGTCTTATCTTTCGCTTTTTTACTTGGCTTGTCAGCTCTCACAGGATTAATGGTCGTTTTTGGTGGCTGTATGGGTGGCTACATGGTCCTCTTAAGTGTCAATATTGCGTATTACCTTGGACGCGCTAGAATCGGATATGCAATGTCGGTAACATTCCAATTTAGTGGAACTACTGCTCTTATCGTCGGGCCCCTCACAGGTGAGACAATTTCCTTATATAATTGTGTTGATCACCAAATAATGAGATATATGTACCGGTAATATCTTTTGGGAAACTGAGATCATGCAGTCGTTACAACACGCGATCATGCAGTCGTTACAATTTTCAGTCACAGCGGAGCGTGCCGTGTATTTAGAAAAGAAGGATCGGCTGTGCTTTCTTGTGCACATCTGGAGTATGATTTAAACAATTAACCCCCCTCCCAGTGTGCAAGTCGCGTTAAAGGGGAAGTTCACCAAGGATGATTTTTACATATGTGCTAGCTTTGTGGTCACTTACTCCGGAAAAGCTATTTTTGCCATTTATAACTCGCAAGATTTTATACAAAACCGATAGAAATAGTACAGGAAGTTGCCCATGTAATTTGAATCATGGGAAAAAGCACCAAGCTTTGAGCTTGCATAATGTGATATGGAAGGGACCATTTTCTCCATGGGTCTGGCATGGTCCACTCACTCATGCTTAAACCAGGCTGTGCGTATTTACATAACTTTTGTTTATACTGAGTATCCTTGCATAAACGATGATTCATTTATAATAAACTGTCCACTGTCAGATTTTGTGTCGCTGTTTACTACTGTGTTACTGTGAGTGGACAATGTGGGGGCCATACCCATCGGGAGATGGTCCCTTCCATATCACATTATGCAAGCTCCAAGCTTGGAGCTTTTTTCCCATGATTAAAATTACATGGGCAACTTCCTGTACTATTTTTCTGGTTTTTGTACAAAATCTTGCGAGTTGTAAATGGTGAAAATAGTTTTTCCTGGGTAAATGACCACAGAGCTACCACATATGTAAAAATCATCCTTGGTGAACTTCCTCTTTAAACGTAGTGGATTGCACCAAAGTTGGGATGTGGGAGAGGTGAAGGGTATGACTGCTCATTATGAGTCAGCACATTGTGTCTAAGAACAACAAATACCGCTAATTGGTCAATATTGTTGCACTTCCATTTATTTGGAGTAAAAGTCTCAACATTAGTAGGCAAAATTACGTTTTGTCTATGTTATCATCATAATTTTTTCAAATGTATTACCAGGCAAAGAAAAGACAGAAAATCGCTCGCCTGGGTAAGTGATGGTACAAGGGTGCTCATATGACAGTAATCGCAGAACCGTTCATCATAAAGTTTCACAGCGAAAAAGTACAGTAGCGTTTTGTCGATAACGTTTTCTCGATACACAATCACTTTAGACCACAGCAAAGATCTCAGTGCTCTGGTCCGTCTAATCGTATTGCACAGCACTCGATATTGATATTATTCACCTTACCTTAGTGAAACAAAAACCGATCCTCACACAGGTACTAATACCACTATGCCACGAGCACAGCTCACTTCAACCGACGTTTCTTAGCAGATTATCTAATATTTTCATCGCTTCTCTAACAGGACTCATGCGGGACCATTTTGGCATCTACGACCAGGCCTTTATATTATCGGCTTGTGCTTACGGTGCGGCGACACTGCTTGCCTTGGTGGCGCTACCACTTGCCCATAAAATGGTCAAAGCAAGACGACGACGTTCCCAGCAAGCATTGGATGACGCTAAGTTAGCTAAGGAAACCGAGGAAGAGTTAGCTGGCCACCTAGATGAAATGGATGACCTTGTTTAATACTTATGGACACAGCTCTAGAACTAGCGAAGAAATATTCAGTACTTCACAGGCGGCTTACAATCGAATTGTTGATAGTCAGCGAAGTGGCGTTATTTACAAATTTAATGGGAAATAACAGTAACGTTCGATAATATCTAATAATATTTGTTCTGCGAAACAACTCTTTCTCTTTCATCTTGAAGTACATTGCATACAACGAAACAGTCTCACAAAAACTACACACAGTGTGCGGTACTTTTCGACCAATCGATGAATTCCAGACCTAGTCCGGAATAAATTTCCATTGTAACAATAAAACGAACATTTTGATTTTGAAGTGAAACAGTCGTAAAGAAAGTTCAGTGACTGTTCTTACACAAGTAACCTAACAACTATGAAAAGTTTGGCTGTGTTAAGGGAGAGTTCAGTAATTACAGCGGATGGGCCAGGGGATCGGGGGAGGGTAACCTTTTAGAAAATTGTCCAAGGGGGAGGGTCACTTTTTATAAATCTATCTTGGGGAGGGTCACTTTTAACAGAAAATGATTTTAAGGCCAAACCTTTGATTGTCCATGTTATGTTTCCTGAATAGGAAATTGCCGACGAAATACATTGATTCTTTTGAATACGTACACATTATCGACAGGCTTCACAAGCAAAGGAGATGAAGCAGTTTGTCACATGAAACATCTTGAACAGTTATAACTCATGAAAGACAGGAGTCAAAAACATATGGGACAGGTAACAAAGTGATATAAATTATCAATTGTGTACAAATGCACAGATATTGTTATATGTTTTATATTCGAAAAAAATGTTCATAGTTCTCTAATAGACTACCATGTATAGTGAATCATTATACACAGATTCACCTATTTTTGTATTAAAAACAAAGTTATTCATACACCTATGGCCACTTTACTGTTGAGAAAGCCTGTCTGGTGCAAGCAGAAATTATGTTTGTATAAAAGAAACAAAGTGGTGGTCGGTGTAATAAATGTAAAGTTCACTATCGGCACACAGCAGTTAGGATTGAGGTAACGTTCTACTAAAATGTCTCGCCTGCCCAATTCCCAGTAACACCACCGCACTGTAGATCTAGAGACACTGTAAGTCTGCACTCAGACAATGAACATCAATATCAACCGAACGGTTACAAATATCATCAGGGTAAACCCTTCAGTGAGGACATAGCAGGCTTGATTTATAAGAGAATGTGGTGGCAATCCGGCATCTGGCGAGGTACCACGAGGAGCTTACTAAGAAACAAGCAAGTGTTTTACCAATTATCATGTTGCTTCAGACTTCAGAAAGCATCTTGGGGACAGATGTTCGGACTTTCATTTTTTTGCACTTTAGACGATGAATTCCAAAGGAACCACCCAGTAGATGTGTTAAAATAATCTTATTGCTCCGGCGCCTTTGATATGGTTGTAACTATCTTAAAATTGTCTCCCCTTTTCCTGGATTTCGTCAAGAAGGGTGTTTTGTTTGTTTAATTTTCTCTTCTATGTTTCAAAGAATGGTTTGTTTTTGGTGAAAAAAGACAAGCTATGGATGCGCATGAAATTTTGCACACGCTTTAGCCATTACGTGAGGGCAACCGCCTGTAGACTCCTGGGAGTAACCGTGCTAGAGCCGATGCCTGTAACACCCTAGACTAGGTTCAAGTCTGTGATTTTGTAAAAAAATAAAGTCATATCAGCAAGTTATTGCGCATAAGTGTTACTTTTCCTGCGAAACGCGCTGGCCTGGATGACCGCAATGCGCGCTCGTACTCTCTATTCACCAAGTTGTGTAATAAAATCATGATTTGCGCATGTGTAGATCGAGTAAACGCGATAGGTAAATAAGTTTCAGTGAGAATCTTGATTCTAACTACAACTCTACGACATGTATAATACATCACATTCAAATAATAGGTTTATTCACATACTTGTGTCAAGTCAATCGTTTCCCTAACGGGCTCTGTCATTTCTTTCGGGGGATTGGCTCAGAGGGGAGCCAGGAAAAACAAATAACCGAACAAATAAATGAATTAATAAAAAATAAACAAACATACAAACAAGCATACAAATACATAAATAAATCATAAACACACTGACAAACATAAACAAGTAGACACAAAAACAAACAAACATACAATATCATAGAACCTTGAATAAATAACATACATGTTGTTATGTTGCATGAGCTAGCTGTTCAATCAAACATATCAATCTTTTCGCAATATGCTGTTGTCTCTAACACTCACACACATACATTATATACATACACTCACATAAACATACAAAACAATTGAACAAACAAATGTATAAACACATGCACATATATAAACATAATATTAATAATATATCATTCATGTATATATATATATATATATATATATATATATGTATATATGTATATATACTTATAAAATGTATATATATTATATTGATATATATATGCATGTGTGTATACATCTATTCGTTTATTCGTTTGTATGTTGTTATTTATTCAACGTTCTATGATTTGGTATGTTTTGTTTGTTTGTCTGTTTATTTGTTTATGTTTGTCCGTGTGTTTATGATTTATTTATGTATTTGTATGCTTGTTTGTATGTTTGTTTTGTTAGCTACTATAGACTATAGTCTATAGAAGCTATTGGGATGGGTATCCGTCCGGCGTCCGTCGTCAGTCTGTATGTATGTATGTATGTATGTATGTATGTATGTATGTATGTATGTATGTATGTATGTATGTATGTCCGTTTGTGAGGCGTCCGTCCACTCAAATATCTTGAGAACCGCAGTACTTACTGATTTGATATTTGTTGTGTAGATGAAAAATACGATTTTGAGAACTATTTTTGTTAATTTTTGATATTGTTGAAAATAGGCAAATTAATGCCAAAAAAGGTGTTTTTGGTAAAAAATCTTCTTCTTCATAACCGCTGGTCAGACAGCTTTGTTATTTGGTATACAGGTCCCTAGGGGTAACCCAACTTGGACTTGTTCAAATTGTGATGAAATATGCAAATCTGTATTTTTAAGGAATTTTTTTTGTCATTTTTGGTCAAAATTTGACTTACATTGTATGTAATTCTTGTACTGTATAAACCCTATCAATTCACCCAGAAAAAAATAATTAATATGATTTTAAATAATTGAATTAATTAGGAAATCATCAAAGCCAAAATAATTTTAGTGTAGAATTATCAGAAAGTTCAACTTTTTTTGACAGTTCATAGTGAAACCATCTTGGAGGATTAAAACATGTAAAGGCAACTTTCCTGAATCCCAACTTTGACATATTCTGAACCGTCATTTATTGTGCCCTGTATGTTATCTAAAAGAAATTGCTCAAAATAGTCAATAGAGATAGAGATAGAGAAAGTTCTAATTTCCATTTATGGTTGACTTGGTAAGGATAAAATAAAATTACTTTTTGAGGAAAAAAATAGAGTGGTCAATTAAAAGAGTGGTCAAAGTGATAGGGTTTTTATGGTAAAGCTGGGCTGTATAAAGATTCCTCATGTGCTATTTATAACAATTATGCAATCTGTGTAAACAGTGCAATGAAAGTGTAACATGATTCCTTATAATGCTTTTGATGACCTTGAACTTCTTAAGTTTCAAACCTTTGTCTCTTCAGTGTGCTTTCTCTGAGTATGTACAGTCTCAACTTATTAAACAGAACTCACAATGTTAATCAAAGATATCCACCTTCTTCATCAATACATGTATCACAAAAGGTTATTCTCTACATAACTCAACAGAGCTCTGTCAACTGTTGAGTTGCTTGTTCTTTCAAAACCGCTGGTCAGACAGCTTTAATATTTAGTTTACTTGTCCGTAGGATGACCTTAGTGAGATGATTTCATACAGTCAGGAAATACTTAATTTTGTATCCATGTCTATAGTAGCTTCAGGGACTTTGGCCCTATGTTTGATTTATTTATTCGTTTGTTTGTTCGTTTGTTTTTCCTTGTGTCCTGTGATTGGGTTGCATTGAAATTAAATGATCGATTTGGAGAAGAGGCTGCCATATTTTTTGGATAAAAGGGTGACATTAATATTCACAAAACAGATCTGTCAAATCAATTAGGAAATGAAAAAAACTGACAGTGCATTGCATTACTAAACCCGAAGACTAGAGAGACCAGATATGAACTGTAAATGCTCACGTGTTTCATTATATATTGCAGTTATGTGTAAATTTTAACCTTTGAGACATGTTTGCAACTTCATTGAAAGTATCATGATCAACATAATGAACAATATTCACCACAAATTAACTCTATACGTCAATAAGTATTCAAATATGTAATTAGCTGAAATAAAAATAATTAATTTCTTTGACGGCTGTCATTGTATCACCACTTTATATAGCAAGTCTAATTGCCTTTGGTCAAGTCTTTCAAACTATATATTCAAAACTTTGAAAGCTCATTAGATATGCAAACTATAAATTAGCTGAAAAACTTAAGTGCGAAATGACTTCCTACATTGGTATAACCTGGTATAATCATCAATGTACATAGCATGTTATACCAACTTTGATCAAATAAATCCAAGAATATATCCCTAATAAGGAAAGTTCATTAAGTACACAAATTAGGAATCGGCTGAAGCAAAAATGCCTAATGCCTTTCAATAATGTTAGCCTACATAATAGTATCTTTAATGTACATAGCAAGTTTCATCAATTTTGGTCATGTAAATTCAAATATATATCCCAAATGTCAAAAATTCAATAAATATGCAAATTTGGAGCTGAATGAAGTAAAAATGCTGAATGACTTTCAATAATGTCGTATCATAGTACCTTTAATGTACATAGCAAGTTTCGTCAACTTTGGTCTAGTCAATACAGATAAATATCCCTGATTATGAAAGTTCATTAAATATGCAAATAAGGAATTGGCTAAAGTTCAAATGCTTAATGACTTTCAATAATGTTCTATCATAGTATCTTTAATGTACATAGCCAGTTTCATCAACTTTGGTCTCGTCAATTCAGACAAATACCCCTAATTAGGAAAGTTCATAAAATATGCAAATTAGGAATTGGCTGATGTAAAAATGCTTAATGACATTTAATAATGTTCTATCACAGTATCTTTAATGTACATAGCAAGTTTCATCAATTTTGATCATGTACCTTTAAATATACATCCTTAATTTCAAAAGGTCATTAAATATGCAAATTAGGATTTGGATGAAGTAAAAATGCTTAATGACTTTCAATTAGGTTAAATCATAGTATCTTTAATATGGATACCAAGTTTCGTCAATTTTAATCAGGTAAATTCAGATATATACTCCTGATTAGGAAATTTCATTAAACATGCAAATTAGTAATTATCTTTCATGTCACCCCTTAATATCTTTCAAAGCTGATATATCTTGGTGTGATTAACATTTGTAGCGAATCTCATCAAAGTGTGTGCAGTCTTTGTCAATATATATCAGTTTTTTCTAAAATCATTAATTATGCAAATGAGCAAAAAGTAAGCAAGCCACACCCACCAAAAACTAATCAGTTCTTGCCATTTGCAAACTGAATCTATGTACCAGATTTGATTCTGATCTGATGAGCCGTTTTTGAGATATTGAGTACACAGACAGACAGACAGACAGACAGACAGACGGACAGACAGACAGACAGATACACAGACAGACAAACATCGCTGCGACATATGCTCACGTGTGTCAACACGTGAGCAAAAAATCATTTGATTCGCACTGTGGGAGGACGGTTGAGTGGGAAAAGGTACAATGACTGTCCCTTTAGGAGGAGCAACAATGGCGAGGTCATGTTATCACTCGAATGATGACGTTGTAGGTGTCGTTTCGTAAGCCATCAGCTGGATAGAAGCACTGTAACATGAGTAAGTAATCTCGTCCTGTTTGCTTCATAGGAATGATGAACGGTTGCTACACTGAAAGAATACCCATCGATCGCTAGTCCTCATCAGGCGCCGTGCTTCCCCACGAGTGAAAAGAAGCTATATTTGGCTGTGGATACAGGCAAATGCGCCAGCTAGAATGTAAGTTCCTTCGACAGTGTATGGTTCATTCGCAACGCTCATTCTCTACTTTTTACAGGGTCAAGTGTGGTAACTGGTCGTTTCTGCCCATGTCGTTTCTGCCTCTCAATTTTCGCCCCAAGTCATTTCGGCACCGCAACCTAAGACGTTTCGGCATCCCTGTTTCAATTTTTTTCAAACTATTTAGTTATTGACCGACCCGTCATATTCGTAAGCGTGACCACAGTCGCTTGGTGGGCTGTTCAGCTTTGGGACTATTCGCCCCATAGACGAGTGTACAGAAGCAAGAAACAACCCGCTTCTGTACACTCGTCTATGGGGCGAATAGTCCCAGAGCTGAATAGCCCACCAAGGGACTGTGGCGTGACCTTAGCGTTCTGACCAGTACTTTTATGTGCATTTTGTGTGACTCTTGCCGTGCTGTTTCGGCACCGCTATCAAACATTTTCCGTGTCGGCGGCTATTGCTATCGACATCACAAAGATTAAAGCATGAACTACGTGAATGTTTAGGGAGCGTTCAGTTATTATGGCCGGGGGTGGGCCGGCAAATTCTTCCTGCGCACCAGTCAAAATAAGTGAACCCCCCTACCCATTGTACAAAAAAATTGATGACCCCCCTTTCAAGATGACAAAAATTTCATGACACCCCCTCCCCCTCACATTGCTTGAGTAAATTAGCTGCACACACAAACACCTCAGGGGTATGGAGCGATAGAATCCCCCAAAAAAGAGCTTAGATTTTTTCAAATGACCTTCCTTACAAACTCAAAAGGTATTAATGCTCAGATTTCCCACTCTGACTTGCTATAATTTTGAAATTACCCCTCAAAGGGGTTGGACAGAAATTACTGGTGGATCGCAATATTTTTGCGCAAGCGTGCGTGTACATATTTTGATATTTGGATTTAATTAAAAATCAGCTGTTGATGATGTTGATTCACTACACATGGTATACATATATTTTCTCATACATGTATGAGGAATCTATGTAATACTTTCTCAATGCAAAACTATATCTATGCATTTATAGATATTTGGTAATTTACATAAATGTACTTAAATGAAATAGGGTTGTTACAACTGGCATGTGGACAAAAAGTTTGACCTTAGAATTTCACCAAAAATGTTCATCCACTATACATGGGAGTCAATGATAAAATTGTGAATAATTTTTTTTCAATGATAAACTTGGTATACTTGTGCATATACAGACGTTCAATAATTAACATAAGTGTACTTGATTAGAATATGATGGTTAAAGGTGTATATTATGTGTACAAGAAATCTGATTATGGAATTTCACTGAAAATGTTCATCCACTATACATGGGAGTCTACGAGGAAAGTATGAATAATTTTTTTCCAATACAAAAATAGGTAAACCCACGTATTTATGTACTCTCGATTATTGATATCAATGTACTTGATTAGATTAGGGTGGGAACAAATGGATGTGTTCGCCAGAAATTGGATTTTGCAATTATACCAAAATGTAGATGCACTGTACATGGGAGTCTATGAGGAAAATATGAATAATTATTTCCAATACAAAACTATCAAAATCTGTGTATTTATAGACGTTTGATAATTCATTTTAAAGTACTTAGATAGCCTAGGGTGGTTAAAGGTTGATATGTGTGCAAGAAATTAGATTTTGGAATTTCACCGAAATGCTGATTCACTATACACTGGAGTCTATGAAAAACTTGAAACTAAGAATAATTTTTTTACAATGCTAAACTAAATTAATTTGTGCTTTTATAGGTATTTGATAATTGATACAAATGTAATTGATTCAAATTGGGGTATTTAAAAGTTCAGATGTGGACAACAATTATGATATTGGAATTTCACCTAAAAGTATTATTTAACTTTTCGTGGTACTAGTAGTCTCAGTACAGGTAACTGTTAATAATTTCCCTGACAAAACTTGCTATATCTCTAATATGTAAGTAATAGGAATTGTTCATTGCCCTCAGTGCAGTGAGCTTGATTTACAATAAGACAAGCCTCAGAGTTGTCAAGTCAAGATGTTCATGTGACAGATAATTGTACTTTTGTTCAGATTTACTGGTGAATAACTTCAGAGAATGAAATCATGCAACGAATCATTTTTATCTCCCAGAATGTTACTGAACACTGACACTTCTTTTTGACGGGACGGATACTTATGAAAATTAAGTGACCCCCCCCCCTCTGAGCTGTTTGAAAAATACATGACCCCCCCCCTTTGCAGTTTTCAAATTTGAGGTGAAACCCCCCCCCCCGGATTTTGCCGGCCCATCCCTGGACATAATAACTGAACGCTCCCTTAATAGCAGTATCTATACTTTTTTGCTCACGTGTTGACACACGTGGACATATGTCGCAGCGATGTGTGTCTGTCTGTGTGTCTGTCCGTCTGTCTGTCTGTGTACTCAATATCTCAAAAACGGCTCATCAGATCAGAATAAAATCTGGCACATAGATTCAGTTTGCAAATGGCAAGAACTGATTAGTTTTTGGTGGGTGTGGCTTGCTTACTTTTTGCTCATTTGCATAATTAATGATTTTAGAAAAAACTGATATATATTGACAACGACAGCACATAATTTGATGAGATTCGCTGCAAATGTTGATCACACCAAGATATATCAGCTTTGAAAGATATTAAGGGGTGACGTGAAAGATAATTACTAATTTGCATGTTTAATGAAATTTCCTAATTAAGAGTATATATCTAAATTTACTCGATCAAAATTGACGAAACTTGGTATGCATATTGAAGATACTATGATTTAACCTTATTGAAAGTCATTAAGCATTTTTACTTCATGCAAATCCTAATTTGCATATTTAATGAATTTTTGAAATTAAGGATATCTATTTGAAGTTACATGACCAAAATTGATGAAACTTGCCATGTACATTAAAGATACTATGATAGAACATTATTAAATGTCATTCAGCATTTTTACATCAGCCACTTCCTAATTTGCATATTTTATGAACTTTCCTAATTAGGGGTATTTATTTGAATTAACGAGACCAAAGTTGATGAAACTGGCTATGTACATTAAAGATACTATGATAGAACATTATTGAAAATCATTAAGCATTTGAACTTTAGCCAATTCCTTATTTGCATATTTAATAAACTTTCATAATCAGGGATATTTATCTGTATTGACTGAACAAAAGTCGACAAAACTTGCTATGTACATTAAAGATGCTACGATACGACATTATTGAAAGTCATTAAGCATTTTTACTTCATCCAGCTCCTAATTTGCATATTTAATGAATTTTTGAAATTAGGGATATATATTTGAATTTAAATGACCAAAATTGATGAAACTTGCTATGTACATTAAAGATACTATTATGTAAGCTAACATTATTGAAAGGCATTAAGCATTTTTGCTTCAGCCAATTCCTAATGTGTGTATTTAATTGACGTTCCTAATTAGGGATATATTCTTGGATTTATTTGATCAAAGTTGGCATAACATGCTATGACATTGATGATTATACCAGGTTATACCAATATTGGAAGTCATTTCGCACTTAAGTTTTCATGTCAGCTAATTAATAGTTTGCATATCTAATGAGCTTTCAAAGTTTTGAATATATAGTTTGAAGGACTTGACCACAGACAATTATAGCAGTCAAAGAAATTAATTATTTTTATTTCAGTTAATTACATATTTTAATACTTAATGACCTATAGAGTTAATCTGTGGTGAATATTGTTTATTATGTTGATCATAATACTTTCAATGAAGTTGCAAACATGTGGCAAATGTTCAAATTTATACATAACTGCAATATATAATGAAACACGTGAGCATTTACAGTTCATATCTGGTTAGTAATTTGATTTATAACATTACGGTCAAGCACTAGTACCTACAGGTAGCCTAGCCTTGAGCGGTGCTGAAACTTCTTGGTCGCGGTGCCAAAACAACTTGGGGTCGGAAATTGGGAGGCCGAAATGACTTGGTGCCGAAACGTCCAGAAACCGTCAAGTGTCACGTCTATCGATTGGCATCGTCACCGTTAGGGACTGTGGATAATTAAAGCTTCGCACGGAAAACGAAACTAAGTGCTTTTGGCCTGAACCCCCTCCGACCCTTCCTAAACGAAAGTTTGGAAGTGCGAAAATCTAACCATACCTCATTCAGTATCATACCTACAATCGGTAATTACGTGGCTATGAATATACAGTGTTTTCAATCGGTTTGGTTCGATCCCACAACATACAGCATCCAGTCACCTAGTTGAGAAGCAACAGACAAAAATACTCGGCCAAATCACGTCCCTCATGTGGAGGGACCATGGCCAAATCACGCTTCATGCATACGCTCTCACCACACTGGCATACCCCTTTTAAAATCAATTTTTTGTTCAGTGCCAACTCGATAACAACGCAGCTATAGTATCCAAACTTGATTGTTACGTTATTTTACACCATGTGTAAAATATTAACCACTTGTATGTCAAAAGAATGACGTAGCGCAGGTGCCATACTAGCCTGGTACACGCCAAACAGTATAGAGGTATATTTTGCGATACAGTAAAACGTGGAGCGAGATGTTGATATGAAAACATGTAGTGCGATTTTTGCGCATGATAATCGAAATACAGCCAACCCCACCCCCTAAACGAGGAAGTTACTTTTGCCTTGCGCGTGTTTTAATTATTCACGGCACCTCACCACGATCACGGTTACAGTGAGCACAGGGAACAGATGAAAGGACCCTGGGGTGGGGAGGAGGTTTTTTGTGCAACGGTTTACCTTATTTGATTTTATTAATTTTGACTGTGATATTCAAATAAAGAGTTCAACTCCACACCGTCTGACTGCTTTATAATATTACCGACAAGTCCTTATCTCCTCTTCAACATGTGTATACACCACTGTAATTGCTCCGAAAACATTGCCAACTTGCTAATCCGCTGTCCGTATCAGTGGATTAAGTGATTGAGTCAACACCACAGCCGTCAAACACGTAGTGAAATATTTTAATGCGTGTGGGACGGCTGTCATACGGTGTGGAGTTGAACTCTTTATTTGAAATATCACAGTCAAAATTAATAAAATTTCTTGTAGCAATAAAGGAAACAGTCAGACGGTTTGGAGTTGAACTCTTTATTTGAAATATCTCAGTCAAAATTAATATAATCAAATAAGGTAAACCGTTGCACCAAAAAACCTCTCTCCCCACCCCATGGGACTGATTTCTTTCCCCTATGCAGTGAGTGACTGTGCTTCTATATAAATTTCACCTCATTTTTGTAGAAAAAGATGTGGCGTCGAGCAATAAACATATTATGGTCGGCCCCTTCACTATCCAACCACCAAATCGTGGAGATTTCTTTAATTGTGATGTTCCATTAATCCTTGAATAACGCAATTAGAATTGCCGTACGTGCTGACATAGTGACAATTTAGTTTATAAAGGAAAATGTATCTGCTTTACAATAGGGCTAGATCAAGCTATTTTTCGTTCTCATTTGTGGCAACCCTTTAGTAAATTCTTCAGTAAACACACTGAAACGGGATCGACATTGCAATGGTTGAGGAAGAAAACCAATGGGCGCTGTCACCGTCTGTTGAGAAGTCTTCGTACATGGCCATGACACATGCTCGCACACGTGTGTACACACATGGTGTGTGCGGTCGTTGACCAAAAATCAATCTATTATTCTGCTTAAAGAACGAACTCTACCAACAAACTCACCATGTGTGCCCTAGCATATATAAAACTAGAGAGATCGGTCTGTTCTCCTGACAAGTTAATTATGGTTTGTGCTGTATTTTGCCAAGAACACCGGATACTGTGACTTGCTTGCTCATCGATACGCAATAGCTTGAGCAGGCGCGATGACGCCCAAGTGTTCATGGTTCAAAACAGGTGGCCCAGAGATCGGGTAATTGTTGTTGTTGTTTGTATTGTTGTTTATGTTTATATTAGTTGTCATAAGAAAGACAAAGAGCGGGACATAATATCATTACATGTATTTGAGATATCCCAACGTACACTGTCTTTCTAGTGTAAATAGGATATATATATATATATATATATATATATATATATATATATATATATATATATATATATATATATATATATATATATATATATATATATATATATATATATATATATATATAGCTTGAGCAGGCGCGATGACGCCCAAGTGTTCATGGTTCAAAACAGGTGGCCCAGAGATCGGGTAATTGTTGTTGTTGTTTGTATTGTTGTTTATGTTTATATTAGTTGTCATGAGAAACACAAAGAGCGGGACATAATATCATTACATGTATTTGAGATATCCCAACGTACACTGTCTTTCTAGTGTAAATATAGGATATATATATATATATATATATATATATTATATATATATATATATATATATATATATATATATATATATATATATATATATATATATATATATATATATATATATATATATATCTTGATGGACCAGTTCAAACGAAATATGAGCACACTGTCCTTAACGGTATTTTTCGCGGGACATAATATCATTACATGTATTTGAGATATCCCAACGTACACTGTCTTTCTAGTGTAAATATAGGATATATATATATATATATATATATATATATATATATATATATATATATATATATATATATATATATATATATATAATATATCTTGATGGACCAGTTCAAACGAAATATGAGCACACTGTCCTTAACGGTATTTTTCGTTTTTCATCTATTTCTTTCTGTAGATTGCCATTTAACGTAAGAGAGTCGAACTCTTTGCAATGACCGCCACGGGTTTGAAAGATGAGGCGTCGAAAAACAAGCCGAACCTCGCTAGAGATTGGCCGAGTCCTCCCGACGGTGGATGGGGATGGTTCATTGTCTTTGCTACCTTTCTAACCACCACTATATCGGCCGGAAATTTGTATTCATTCAGTGTTTTCTTTGCCGCATATCTGGATGCATACAACGAATCCAAGGCAGCCACAGGTTAGTTGAACTGTTTGGTGCACCTTGAAAAAGGATGGGCCAGTCGTCACAATCCTCGGTAGAGATTACCACTACTAGTAGTCACGGTGCTTGTCAGCCTGAAAATATGTAGAACGCCCTCATGTGAAAATAATTGGAAGGACGACATACAAACACCAATCATGTTTAATTTCACTTTAGCCGAGTCGATCCAGTCTTACGTGTACGAAATTTTACTTCCAAAAAAATTGTCTCAGACTTATATCATTTTTTGTGATCAAAAACACGATTGGAACTAATTTGGGATAATTTGATCTTCATACTTTCAAATTTATCAAAACTGTTGGGGGCCTTACAGCTGAATGTTGCAATATTACAAATTACTCATAAAAGCAAATGTGTAATTTGAAAAGAGAAGTTGATGAGGTTATATTTGCAAACTACTCCAAGAGTAAATCTGTGGATACTGGGTCAAACAAGAGTAAATAAATAAATACATTAATACATTTTAGTAAAAATATATATATTGTTTTACACTTGTTGTTAAGTTGTTGCTATCTGGTAGAGCAGTGCTGGTAGACTGGTACGTTCGCCTAACACTGGGGGGGGGGGATTCATGGAAACTTAAGCGTGTTTCCTACTACAATGTGTACAAGCTATGCTAAAACCAATCAAAATCTATACAGAAAATTCGTATGATTGTGACGTCACAGTGGCCTTGTTTCCTTTTTTACAGCGTGGATTGGATCTCTGGCCATTTTCACGTTTACCATGCTTGGTCCACTTAGCTTAGCCCTGTCAAGAAAATTCGGACACCGTACTTCTGTCATGGCCGGTGGCATCATGGCGTCCATTGGTCATATGTCAAGCTCATTCACTACAAATATCTACCAGTTGTATTTCACTTATGGCATTCTCATAGGTGAGACCAATGTCCTTTTTAGACAATATTTCTTTGGTTGTGTATTTCATGAATAACAGCCACAACAGACTGCCAGTGGTTTTAAAATTTGTTTTCATCTGAGATTCCCGGCGAACGCGACAAAACAATGGAAAGAAGTGATTCAATATAGTCGCAAATAAATTTATATTTTAGGCATGCATTCTAACCGATCACAGCACAAGGTATCACGAGCAATATTCATCTAGAAGTTATGAATATGATCAATAAATGTCATGTATTAAAGTGAACTTGTTTCATTATACAAGCCTTACATGTGTCTAGTGTGTGCCTATTACTTTACCCTAGCTATCTCCGTATAGTATTTCAAAGAAAACAGTCCATATCTGTTAATTTCCCTCCCTAATCCCCTTCATTAATTTTTCTGCCGATCACCAACGTAGGGACTCATCGCCCTGATCAAACAACTCGTCAGCAGCCCATAAGGTAGTAGAAGACGACGACTACCTTATGAACTGCGAGAGTGATAACAGATATGGACTGTTTTTCTTTGAAATACTAGACAGAGATAGCTAGGGTAAAGTAATAGGCACACTCTAGACACAGGTAACGCTTGTATAATGAAAACAAGTTTACTTGAATGCATGACATTTATTGATCATATTCATAACTTCTAGATGAATATTTCTCGCGATACCCTGTGATCACAGTTATGAGAAAAGAGTTAGCTATTAAAACAGAAAGGTTAGCCTAGGGGCTATTATTCTCTCCTCCTTCCACACTATTCTGCCCCCCCCCCCCCGCGTCTAATTGACCAAACTTACTTGCGACTGTGTTGTTGAGTGGTTGTGCTTCGTGCCATTATAATTTCCACTTCAAGTATGACTCCAAGATCCTTGTATGACAGATGAATACAATATGGATGTAGTATAGTCTATAGCTGGCGTACTCGAATGTCACGGTCACATAGATTAATATTTATATCTATTATTTATATCTATATAGAATTCCGTATTTGTGTTTATAGAAACACGAAGAGAGCGATTACTTGGCTCAATCACAGAGAAACATGGACAGAGTGGCAACACTTGCATGCCTTTTGTTCCATGGTCGTCTCGGTAGACTATTGGCTTTATATATTAAAATGAGCTTCAAAGGTGTTAAACTTTTTGGAGGCTTTGTTTGTATTGTGGTTGATAATTACACGAGATTATGCGAAAAATACAACGAGATGGCATCGTACTGCCAGTCGCGTAGCAACCATAGTTACTTTGTGAGCTCTCAGGCCAGAAACACTGCTTCACGCCAATCAATACATAACACGCCAGCAGTTTCATAAACATGTCCTTCCTTGACGCACGTGTAAAAGAGGGTATGACTGACCGTAAACCATTAAGTAAAACCAGACAGTATCGATCAAAGACTTTCAAATTTGGTTCAAACACACTCATTATATATTCATAAAAATATGAGAGGAATTTTTAAAACGGTAAAACTCACTTTCCTGAAGCTCAAAACACTCCTGTTTTCGCCAGCACATCAATTCCGATCAGCACCACACGACAACAACAACACAAACTTTGTCGTAAATACTTTCGCTTAACAATTGGTGAAAATCCGAAAATTACCGAAGGGTGCATGGTCGGCACTCTTCGGAAAAGAGAGCCAAGAGCTTCGTGAGGCGAGGCAAACATGGATTGCTTACGTAACCGCTTCACGCCCTAAACAATAGCCGTTTACTCTGTCTATGTTTCTCTGTGGCTCAATCTACTCCTTTTTGTTATTCCTCACCAGGTTGTGGTTTCGGCATCACTCATCTCTCCGCCATAGAGATGATGGGGATATATTTCAGGAAGAGGCTTTCAGTTGCCATGGGACTGGCTCTGGCAGGCGCTGGAATGGGCCAATTTATTATGTCTATCGGTGGCCAAGCTCTCATAGACACCTACGGGTGGCGAGGACTTCACATGGTCTTGTCAGCATTTTGTTTACATATCTGCGTAGCAGGCGCCCTCTTCAGGCCATTACAAGCGAAAAAAGAGTACTCACAGGTGCCGGAGGTCACCGACGAGAATTTACAAATGTCACATGGACAATGTAACGCCAATCAGGATGAGTGTAATGACCAGAACGGAGAAAGTAAATATTCGAAAACAAAACTCACGCCGGACAAGGACAATGATATATCGAAGTACAAAAAGGTCCACACCGAAGATAAAAACTCGGTCTCTTCAAGTATCGGAAAACAAGGACGTGCAGCATGCAATTATAGCATAACTTCATTTTTCGATTCGCTGTATGACTTTTCCCTGTTCAAGGAGCCTGTGTTTATAATTCTATTATTTGTAATGGTTTTACAAGGGTTCGGAGCGGTGACATTGACGACTCACATAGTAAGTTTAATCCTTTCCTAGTTCTGTTTTACCGAGAGCAGTGTTGTTACATCACGAACTATCAAAAACAAAGTCTTAAGTAAAAGAACGGCGCTGTTATTGAATGTCAACACGGTCACTATACAGTCTCAGTCGCGAATAGACTCTCAGCTTTTCACCGGCATACACATACTTGCTCGTTGACAACATATTTCCTACTTCTTGCAAAAAAATCAGTGCATTTTAGTCATCACAACTATATCATCAGGCATAAATCAATGAAAATATGAATAGTACAGTTTCTTGATTGGTCCTTGGATACACTCCACTCGGCAGTTACAAACCAGAGGTCGGGCTACAGAGATTAACTAGAACCCGCCGAAACACGTCAAAATTTAGCAACAAATTATAAACTCATGGCTGATTCTTATGATCGGTATACTTTTTTTGAGAAATACAGATAAAGGTATTTGTTTTATCTAAAAATATAAAATTGTTAGAAAAATTATGAAAACATGGAATTACTTTTGAATAACGATGAAGGCAGTTTCAGGGTATTCAGACCTTCATGACACTGTATGTACTGTATCTCTCCTTCGAATGTCTTTGCAGGTTAGACGAGCAAGGGACATCGGCATTTCAGCCACAAAAGCAGCCTTCATTCCAGCAGCGATCGGTTTAGGGCAGTTGATCGGACGACCAACGATAGGGGGCATTGGCAATCTACCTAAAGTGAAACCCAATGTCCTGTACGCTTTGTGTTTCGCAATATGTAGTGTTAGCGTGACCCTGTCACTGTTCTTGAATTCTATTGCAGGTAATAAATGTTTAAAACATTGCTACAAATTACAATTATTACGCACTTTGCATTCGTCGTTCACCAACGCTACTAAGGGAGTATGTATTCCGTGTAAATCTCGCCCAGCTGACTGTCCTCATAGCTGTTCATGTCCAGCTGGGGATGTAAAAAGGTGACCGAGGATGTTTCCTGACAAAATCGAGATAAGTCCACTGTTGAGACGCCCAAGCGTTACCCTTGCTTTTCGGGTAATTAATCAATAACGTGGTGAAATTTGAAACTGGCATTAATATATCTGATCATCAAGATATGAAAATTATTTTGAAAGTTTAGCGCTACGGACCTGCATTGACACTCTGCCCATCATGATTGTACAAGATCATTTATCCAAGTTTCGCAAGAAACACACAGTAAGCGATGAAATACATGACAGCTGTCTTATCTTTCGATTTTTTACGTGTCAGCTCTCATAGGATTAATGGTAGTTTTCGGTGGCTGTATGGGTGGCTATATGGTCCTCTTAAGTGTCAATATTGCTTATTACCTTGGACGCGCTAGAATCGGATATGCAATATCAGTAACATATCAATTTAGTGGAACTACGGCTCTTATCGTCGGGCCCCTCACAGGTGAGATAATTTCCTGATATAATTGTGTAGATCACCAAAAAATGAGATATATGTACCGGTAATATCTTATTTGAAACTGAGATTCAACGTTGCTTTCAAAATACTATTAGAAATTAGAGACCATAATGAGTTGCCAATCCATTCTCGAGGATCCGCTGACAGTTTGAGGATGATGAATTGCCTAACTCATTGCGCAGTGTATATCAAATCGATATACTTCAATTTGTTTACTAATTTGGCAATGTAGTTTTATATAATGAATGTCTCCCGGCACTATGATATGTATAGACTGGCCCCAGTCGCTTGGCTTTCTCTCGGCAGCAGTTAATGGCTTGCCAACCCCAGGGAGGGCGCCCTCGAGCGATGTATTCAGTCTAGGTGCCCACAGACTTGGAGCAAGTTTACCAACTCTAAACTAACTCTGTGGTCTTCATTCATCATGCAGTCGTTGCAATTTTCAGTCACAGCGGAGCGTGCCAGGTATTTAGAAAAGAAGGGTCGGCTGTGCTTTTTTGTGCACATCTGCATGGAGTATGTTTTAAAAATATTACCCCACCCAGTTAAAGTCGCCTTAAACGAAACGTAGTGGGTTGCCAAAAAGTTTTGATGTGGGAGGGGTGAAGGATATGACTGCTCATTATGAGTCAGCACATTGTGTCTAAGAACAACAAATATCGCTAATTGGGATCGCTTTGGTCAATATTGTTGCACTTCATTTATTTGGAGTAAAAAAATCTCAACATGATTAGGCAAAATTACGTTATGTCTATGTCATCGTAATTTTTCAAGTGTACTACCAGGCAAGGAAACTTAAAGACAGATAATCGCACGCCTGGGTAAGTGTGATGGCACTAGAGTGCTCATATGACAGTAATCGCAGAACCGTTCATCATAAAGTTGCACATCGAAGGAGTACAGTAACGTTTTGTCGATAAAGTGTTGTCGATATACAGTCACTCTGGACCGCAGCAAAGATCTCAGCGCCGGGTTTGTCTAAGCCTACTGCACAGCACTAGATATTGATATTACTGACCTTACGTTAGTGAAACAAAAACCGATCCTCACACGGACTTCTACCACTATGCCACGGGCAGAGCTCACATCACCCGATGTTTCTTAGCAGATTATCTAATATATCCTCGCTTCTCTCACAGGACTAATGCGGGACCATTTTGGCATCTACGACCAGGCCTTTATATTATCGGCTTGTGCTTACGGTGCGGCGACACTGCTTGCCTTTGTGGCGCTACCACTTGCCTATAAAATGGTCAAGGCAAGACGACGACGCTCCCAGCAAGCATTGGATGACGCTAAGGTAGCCGAGGAAACTGAGGAAGAGTTTACTGGCCACCCAGAGGAAATCGAGGACCGTGTTTAATAGTTATGGACACAGCGCTCGAACTGGCGAAGAAATGTTCAGTACTTCACAGGCGGCTTCCAATCGAATTGTTGATAATCAGCGAAGTGGCGTTATTTACGAATTTAAAGAGACATAACAGTAACTAATAATATTTGTTCTGCGAAACAACTCTTACACATTCGTCTTGAAATACATTACATACAAAGAAATAGTCTCACAAAAACTACACATTGTGTATGGTACTTTTCGGCCAATCGATGAATTCCAGACCTCAAGCGGAATAAATTTCCGTTGTCAACAATAATAGCGAACATTATACGGCTACAGGCTGTCTCGACATGATTTTGAAATGAAACAGTCGTAAAGAAAGTTCAGTGACTGTCGCTCATTTCTTACACAAAGTAACCTAACAATTATTAAAGGTTTGGCTGTGTTAAGGGAGAATTCAGTAATTACAGCGGATGGGCCAGGGGATCGGGGGAGGGTAACCCTTTAGAAAACTGTCCAAGGGGGAGGGTCACTTTTTATAAATCTATCTTGGGGAGGGTCACTTTTAACAAAAAATGATTTTAAGGCCAAACCTTTGATTGTTCATGTGTTGTTTCCTGAATAGGAAATTGCCGACGAAATACATTGGTTCTTTCAAATTGAATACGCACACATTATCGACAAGCTTCGCAAGCAAAGGAGATGAAGCAGTTTGCCACATTAAACATCTTGAACAGTTAAAACTCATGAAAGACAAGAGTCAAAAACGTATTGGACAGGTGACAAAGTGTATATAAATTATCAAATGTCTATAAATGCACAGATGTTGTTATATGTTTTATATTCGAAAAAAAAAATGTTCATAGTTCTCTCATACACTACCATGTATAGTGAATCATCATTTCGATGAAATTCATAAATCCAATTTCTTGCTCACACATGCATTTGTAACAACCCTAGTATAATCAAGTACATTAATATCAATAATCAAGAGTAAATAAATACACAGATTTACCTATTGTTGTATATGAAAAAAATGTTTATAGTTCCCTCATAAGATACCACGTATAGCGAATCCACATTAAGGTAAATTTCCAATATCCGTTTTATTACACACATGTCCATTTACAGCCAACCCAGTCTAATCAAGTACATTGATCAATCTGATTAAAATCAAATGTGGAATACGGCGACGTCCTCTTAATGCGTACGCGGTATTCTCTCGCTGTCGCCTCTCACTACTAGTGAGAGTCGACCACTACTAGTGAGAGTCGACAGCGAGAGAATACCGCGTACGCATAAGAAGACGTCGCCGTACTCTACATCTGATTTTAATCAGATTGGTACATTGATATGAATAATCAAGAGTACATAAATGCAAAGATTTACCTATTTTTGTATTGAAACCAAATTATTCATACATCCATGGCATCTTTACTGTTGAGAAAGCCTGTCTGGTGCAAGTCAGAAATTCTGTCTGTATAAAAGAAACAAAGTGGCGGTCGGTGTAATAAATGCAAAGTTTACTATCGGTACACCGCTTTGAGGTAACGTTCTACTTATATGTCTCGCCTGCCCACCTCGCGGTTACACCACTGCACTGTAGATCTAGAGACACTGTAAGTCTGCACTGAGACAATGAACATCAATAACAACCGAAAGGTTGCAAATATCTTCAGGGTAAACCCTTGAGTGAGGACGTAGCCGAAGCTTGATTTATAAGAGAATGTGGACGCAAACCGGCATCTGGCGAGGTATCACGAGGAGCTTACTAAGAAACAAGCAAGCATTTTCAGACTTCAGAATGCATCTTGGGACAAATGTTCGGACTTACATTTTTTCGCACTTTAGACGATCAATGCCAAAGGAACCGCCCAGTAGATTTGTTAAAATAATCTGATTGCTCTATACACCATTGATATGGTTGTAACTATCTTAAAATTGTCTTTCCCGTTCCGGGTTTTTTTAGTTTAATTTTCTCTTGTATGTTTCAAAGAATGGTTTGTTTTTGGTGAAAAAAAGACAAGTTTTAGATGCGTATGAAATTTTGCATACGCTTTAGCCATGATTTTAGTGCCACCGTCTGGAGACTGCTGGGAGTAACCGTGCTAGGGCCAATGCCTGCAACGCCCTAGACTAGGTTCAAGTCTGTGATTTTGTAAAAAAATAAAGTCATATCGGCAAGTTATTGCGCATATTGAGCATTACTTTTCCTGCGAAACGCGCTGGCCTGGATGACCGCAATGTGCGATCTTATTCTGGATTTACCAAGTTGTATAATGAAATCACGATTTGCGCATGTGTAGATCGAGTAAACGCGATAGGTAAATATATTTCAGTCAGAATCTTGATTCTCGCGACAACTCTACGACGTGTATAATACATCGCATTCAAATAATAGGTTTATTCGCATACTTGTATCTAGCCAATCGTTGCCCTAACGGGCTCTGTCATTTCTTTCGGAGGATTGGCTACAGGGGAGCCAGGACAAACAAGCGGATAAAAAAAACAAACAAACAAGTATACAAATACATAAATAAATCATAAACACACACTGTCACAGACAAACATAAACAAATAGACAAAAAACAAACAAACAAACATACAATATCATAGAACGTTGAATAAATAACAAACATACATGTTGAATATGTTGCATGAGCTAGCTGTTCAGTCAATCATATCAACTTTGTCTCGATATGTTGTTGTCTCTAACACTTACACACATACATTATATACATACAAAAAATAAACAAATGTATAAACACATGCGCATATATAAATATAATCTAAATATAATATATAATTTCTTCATATATAATATATTATATTTATATATATGCTTGTGTGTATACATTTGTTTGTTTATTCGTTTGTATGTTTTTATAAAGTCAACGTTCTATGATATTGTGTGTTTGTTTGTTTGCCAATTTGTTTACATTTGTCTTTGCGTGTATGATTTATTTATGTATTTGTATGCTTGTTTGTATTTTTTGTTTATATATTTATTCGTTTTTTTGTTTGTTTGTTTTCCTTGTTCTCCTGTGATTGGCTTGCATCGAGTGTAAATGATCGATTTGGAGAAAAGGCTGCCATATTTTTTGGATGAAAGGGTACCATTAATATTCACAAAAGAGACCTGGCAAATCAATTAGGAAATGTTAAAAGAACTGACAATGCATTGCAATACTAAAACACGAAGACTAGCGAGAAAACTATTTGATCCGCACCAAGGGAGGACGGTTAAAGTCGGAAAAGGTACAGTGACTTTCCTTGTAGAAGGGGCAACAATGGCAAGGTCATGTTATCACTCGAATGGTGACGTAATACATGTAGGTGTGCAGGTGTCGTAATTTCATAAGCCATCAGCTGGATAGAGGCACTGTAACATGAGTAAGTAATCTCGTCCTTTTTGCTTCATAGGAATGATGAACGGTTCCTACGCTGAAAGACTACCCATCGATTGCTAGTCCTCATTAGGCACCGTGTCTTTCCAGGAGTGAAAAGAAGCTATATTTGGCTGTAGATACAGTCAAATGCGCCAGCCAGAATGTAAGTTCTTTCATAGATAGTGTATGGTTCATTCGCAACGCCCATTGTCTACTTTTTACAGGGTCAAGTGTGGTAAATGGTCGTTTCGGCACTAAGTCGTTTCAACCCATGACGTTTCGGCATCCCTGTATCAATTTCTTTCAAACTATTTAGTTATTGACTGACCCGTCATATTCGTAAGCGTGACCTTAGCGTTCTGACCAGTACTTTTATGTGCATTTTGTTTGACCTTTGGCGAGCTGTTTCTGCACCGCTATCAAACTTTTGATAGCTATTGCTATCGATAAACTTATGTCACAGATTCGAAAATGATATGAAGTTTTTTCTTACGGTCTCTTACCGTGTTCTCACAAAGATTAAAGCAATGTACGTGAATGTTTAATAGTTGACACTATACTTTTAGTAATTTGATTTGTAACATTAAGCGCCAGCACGGTAGCCTTGAGCTGTGCAGCACTGTAGCCTTGAGCTGTGCCGAACGTCTTTGGTCGCGGTACCAAAACGAAAAATACTCGGCCAAATCACGTCCCTTTGTGGAGGGACCATGGCTAAATCACGCTTCATGCATACTCCCTCTAAACTCAATCTTTCTTCAGCGCCAACTCGACAATAACGTAGAGTATCCCAAATGGTTGTTACGTTATTTTACACCATGCACTGAACCACATGTATGTCAAAAGAATGGTGTAGCGCAGGTGCAGTACTATCCTGGTACACGCCAAACAGTATAGAGCTATATTTCGCGATACAGTAAAAGTGGAGCGAGATGTTGATATGAAAACATGTTGTGCGATTTTTGCGCATGATAATCGAAATACAGCCAACCCCACCCCTAAGGGAGCGTTCAGTTATTATGGCCGGGGGTGGGCCGGCAAATTCTTCCTGCGCATCAGTCAAAATAAGTGAACCCCCTACCCATTGTACCAAAAAATTGATGACCCCCCTTTCAAGATGACAAAAATTTCATGACCCCCTCCCCCCACATTGCATGAGTAAATTAGCTGCACACACAAATACCTCAGGGGTATGGAGCGATAGAATCCCCCAAAAAAGAGCTTAGATTTTTTTCAAATGACCTTCCTTACAAACTCAAAAGGTGTTAATGCTCAGATTTCCAATTCTGACTTGCTATAATTTTGAAATTACCCCTCAAAGGGGTTGGACAGAAATTACTGGTTGATCGCAATATTTTTGTGCAAGCGTGTGTGTACATATTTTGATATTTGGATTTAATTAAAAATCAGCTGTTGATAATGTTGATTCACATGGTATACATATATTTTTCACATACATGTATGAGGAATCTATGTAATACTTTCTCAATGCAAAACTATATCTATGCATTTATAGATATTTGATAATTTACATAAATGTACTTAAATGAAATAGGGTTGTTACAACTGGCATGTGGACAAAAAGTTTGACCTTAGAATTTCACCAAAAATGTTCATCCACTATACATGGGAGTCAATGATAAAATTGTGAATAATTGTTTTTCCAATGAAAAACTTGGTATACTTGTACATATACAGACGTTCAATAATTAACATAATTGTACTTGATTAGAATATGATGGTTAAAGGTGCATATTATGTGTACTAGAAATCTGATTATGGAATTTCACTGAAAATGTTCATCCACTATACATGGGAGTCTATGAGGAAAGTATGAATAATTTTTTTCCAATACAAAAATAGGTAAACCCATGTATTTATGCACTCTCAATTATTGATATCAATGCACTTGATTAGATTAGGGTGGGAACAAATGGATGTGTTCGCCAGAAATTGGATTTTGGAATTATACCAAAATGTAGATTCACTGTACATGGGAGTCTATGAGGAAAATATGAATAATTTTTTTCCAATACAAAACTATCAAAATCTGTGTATTTATAGACATTTGATAATTCATTTTAAAGTACTTAGTTAGCCTAGGATGGTTAAAGGTTGATATGTGTGCAAGAAATTAGATTTTGGAATTTCACCGAAATGCTGATTCACTATACACTGGAGTCTATGAGAAAACTAAGAATAATTTTTTTACAATGCTAAACTAAATTAATTTGTGCTTTTATAGGTGTTTGATAATTGATACAAATGAACTTGCTTCAAATAGGGTATTTAAAGTTCAGATGTGGACAACAATTCTGATATTGGAATTTCACCTAAAAGTATTATTTAACTTTTCATGGTACTAGTAGTCTCAGTACAGGTAACTGTTAAATAATTTCCCTGACAAAACTTGCTATATCTCTAATATGTAAGTAATAGGAATTGTTCATTGCCCTCAGTGCAGTGAGCTTGATTTACAATAAGACAAGCCTCAGAGTTGTCAAGTCAAGATGTTCATGTGACAGATAATTATACTTTGTTCAGATTAGAATAACTTCAGAGAATGAAATGCAACGAATCATTTTTATCTCCCAGAATATTTCTGAACACTGAAACTTCTTTTTGACGGGACGGATACTTATGAAAATTAAGTGACCCCCCCCCCCCTCTGAGCTGTTTGAAAAATACATGACCCCCCTTTGCAGTTTTCAAATTTGAGGTGACCCCCCCCCCCCTGGATTTTGCCGGCCCACCCCCGGCCATAATAACTGAACGCTCCCTAAACGAGGAAGTTACGTTTGCCTTGCGCGTGTTTTAATTCTCGACGGCCCCTCACCACGATCACGGTTACAGTCCTGAGTGACTGTGCTTCTATATATATGTTACCTCCTTTTTTAAAAAATATGTTGCGTCGAGCAATAGACGTATTATTGTCGGCCCCTTCACTATCAAACCACCAAATCGTGGTGATTTCTTTTATTGTGATGAATAGGGCAATTAGAATTGCCGTACCTGCTGACATAGTGACAATTTAGTTTATAAAGGAAAATATATCTGTTTTACAATAGGGCTAGATGAAGCTATTTTTCGTTCTCATTTGTGGAAACCTTTCAGTGTGCAAATTCTTTAGTATTAGCACACTGAAACTGGATCGCCATTGCAATGGTTGAGGAAGAAAACCAATGGGCGCTGTCACCGTCTGTTGAGAAGTCTACGTACATGGCCATAACATATGTACGCACACGTGTATACACACGTGATGTGAGCGGTCATTGACCAAAAATTAATTTTATTATGCTTAAAGAACGAACGTTACTAACAAACTCACCATGTTTGCCCTAGCATATTTTAAACTAGAGATCGGTATGTTCTCCTGACAAGTTAATTATAGTTTGTGCTGTATTTTTGCAAAGAACATCGGATACTGTAACTTGTTTCTCATTGATACGAAGTAGCTTGAGCAGGCGCAAATCGAGCGATGACGCCGAAGTTTTTAAGATTCAAAACAGGGGGGCCAGAGATCTGGTAGTTGTTGTTATTGTTTGTATTGTTGTTTATGTCTATATTAGTTGTGTTGTTGTGGTTTTATAGTTTCAACAGTAATGTACTAGATGTCATGAGAAACACAGAGAGCGGGACATAATATCATTACATGTATTTGACCCAATAACTGTACCGGATCGTGTGACCCGATTACTCTCTTCCAAAGTATACTGTCTTCCTAGTGTAAGTATAGGACATACACACACACACAAACACACACACATCGAAGTATACAGATGTCCTCGTGGGAAATTACAGTGCTCGATGCTAAGCAGAGCGTTATAAGTAAACAAATTACTTCAAGTACAGAGTAATGAAATCTATTACTTAAGTTTCCTGCATCCTGCAATCCTCAGATAGAAGTGAAAGGGTTACTAGCTTGACACTCTTACATATATGATTGGGACGAACCATTATATTTATAGGTGGTGTTAAAATTTGATAAATAATATTTGTTTTGGTGGCGACATTTTGAAACTAACTCAGAGCGTTATTTAACAGTGTGGATTTGTCAGCATTGATAATGTGCAGCTTTTCTGTGCAAAGATTACATCGCTTGCTTATGCTAGAGTAGCTCGATGCTTTGTCAATGATTGACCGCGAAATGAGCGAGCAAGGGCCAAGTCTTTGACATTTCGTGAAAATGAAAACGCTATACAGTATACAGCGTTTTTCATTTTAGCTCACATTTGTATATCTATAAATACCATAAAAAGCTTATATGGTGAGTCGGTGGCGTCTGTATGTCTGTATGTATATATGTATGTGCGGATGTACGTCCGTCCGATGCAAAAGCTCCCAAACCGCCGCACCTATCATCTTAGTATTTCGTGTACAGGTAGACCCAGGGGTTGAGATCAATCTGATTAAAATCAGATGTAGAGTACGGCGACGTCTCTGTACTTGCGCGGTTTTCTCTTGCTGTCGCCTCTAGTGAGAGGCGACAGCAAGAGAAAACCGCGCAAGTACAGAGACGTCGTCGTACTCTACATCTGATTTTAATCAGATTGGGGTTGAGATGTGACGTTGTTCAAACGAACATGTCAATGTCAAAAATATTCAAATGAGATAAGAAAAAAGGGAACTCCTGCAAATGTGCGGGAGTAGTGGAATTAACTGAAACAGCCTACACATCTGAGTCAGAGCTTCTATGACCTTTAACCTATTTGTATGCAATGTACTTATTATACAGTGTACGAGTGGTGGCAGTGACTGAAACAGCCTACTCTACTGAACTTGAGTCATTTCCTGTCATCGTTCATGAACTGATACATATCGGCAGACCTGCTGAAACCATGGACTGTGTAGAAACACTCCTCTGCTAAGCCTGTTCCTAAAGTTGACCTCCAGTACCTTAAGTTTCAGACCTTATTTACTTTAGTAATTTTGTCATTCTTGTTTTTTCTGGTTTAAATATTTCTTGATGGACCAGTTCAAACCAAATATGAGCTCACTGTCCTTAACGGTATTTTTCGTTTTTCATCAATTTCTCTCCGTAGATTGCCATTTAATGTAAGAGAATCGAACACTTTGCAATGACCGCCACGGGTTTGGAGGATGAGGCGTCGAAAAACAAGCCGGACCTCGCTAGAGATTGGCCGAGCCCTCCCGACGGTGGATGGGGATGGTTCATTGTCTTTGCTACCTTTCTGACCACCACTATATCGGCCGGAAATTTGTATTCATTGTTTTCTTTGCCGCATATCTGGATGCATTCAACGAATCCAAGGCAGCCACAGGTTAGTTGAACTGTTTGGCGCACCTGGAAAATGATGGGCCAGTCGTCACAATCCTCGGTAGAGGTCAGTCACGATGCTGGTCAGCCCGAAAATATGTAGAACGCCCTTATTTCAAAATAATTGGAAGGATGATATACAAACACTCCACTTAAATAATGTTAAATTTCACTTCAGCCCAGCGTCGATCCAGTCTTATGAAATTTGACTTCTCAAAAGAGTTGTCTCAAACTCATATCAAATTTTATTGTGATCAAAAACACGATTGGAACTAATTTGGGATAATTGGTTCTTCATACTTATAAAATTTCTCAAAAGTGTTAGGTGCCCTGTAGCTGAATGTTGCAATATTACAAATAACTCATAAAAACAAATGTGTAAGTTGATGAGGAAACATTTGCTGATTAAATCGACATTACTTCACTATCCAATTATCCCAAATTAATTTCCAATCGTGTTTCAATGTTCTGACCCAAATAGCACTACTCGAAGAGTAACTCGGTCAAACAAGAATAATTAAACAAATACATTAATAAATTTTAGCAATAATATATATATATATATATATATATATCTTTTTACACTTGTTGTCAAGTTGTTGCTTTCTGGTTGAGCAGTGCTCGTCGACTGGTATGTTCGCATTACACTGGGGGAATTCATGGAAATTTTAACCGTGTTTCCCACAACAGTGTGTGGAAGCTGTACTAAAACCAACCAAAAGTTAAAGAAAATTTGTATGACTGTGACGTCACAGTGGCTTTGTTTCCATTTTTACAGCGTGGATTGGATCTCTGGCCATTTTCACGTTTACCATGCTTGGTCCACTTAGCTTAGCCCTGTCAAGAAAATTCGGACACCGTACTTCTCTCATGGCGGGTGGCATCGTGGCGTCCATTGGCCACATGTCAAGCTCGTTCACTACAAATATCTACCAGTTGTATTTCACGTATGGCATTCTCATAGGTGAGGCCAGTATATGTTATAAAGAAAATCATTCTTTGGTTGTGTATTTCATGAATAATAGTAACAATAGACTACAAGTGGTTGCAAAGTTGTATTCTCGTCTAAAGATTGCCTACGAAGGCTATAAAACTGTGGAAAGAAGTCATTAAATATAGTTTCAAATAAATTTATATTTCAGGCATGCATCATAAGCAAGCTCAGATGATCACAATCGTCTGAGGTCTAAGATAGATTACCAGAGAGCAATTCATTTTGCATTCCTTCTTGTCCCTCCCATAAAAATTATAAAAAAGGGCTAGGTATTAAAACAGAATAGGTTTGCCGAGGTGCTATCATTCTCTCAACCTTCCACACTATTCTGCCCCCACCACATCCCCAGCCAGCGTCTTATGGACAAACTAGCTTGCGGCTGTCTTGTTGAGTAGTTCTGTTTCGTGCTATTGCAATTTCCACTTCAAGTAAAATCCCGTATCCTTATATGACGGATGAATACAATTGCTTTAGTAGTCTATAGCTGGCGTACTCCTTTGTTAGGGACTGGACACAAATTACAGGGGGGGGGTGGGCCGGTGTTTTTTGGGGGAGGGTCGCCATTTTTCGCGCAAGCATTTTTGAAGGGTCATAAAATTTTGTGCAAGCCTATGGGGGAGGGTCACCTTTTTTCATGCATCAAAGCTGAAATTGCATGTGCACGTTATGGAATACTGAAAAAAGAAAAAATACCTCCTGGCACTTTCATTTTCTGCCATTACCATTTTCGGCGCGCCCTTCGGGCGCAAATTTCAGGTATAATAAAACAATGTATTGATGATCCAAGCAGCCACATTGATTAAGTTGTCATGATTTCTACTTATTCAACACTATTGTGCATAACTGTCCCCTATAGTGACTCTTTCAATAACAATTTGGGAGATTACTTATTTGACATCATTCTCCCATTGACAATACATTGGGTATAGGTCGGTGTCAAACGTTCATGTCGCTGTATGTACATTTTTTAATTTTTTGAGGACATTGACAGAATACAAACTGTTCAGAATAGTGCATAGTGTCATCAATAACAACTGGAAGCTTCAGTCGAACAACTTTTGAATAACAATTTAGGATCAGATAACCTATGAGTTATTTGTAGTTTCCTCATAGCCTACAATGTATAGTGAATCAACATTTTGGTGAAATTCCAAAATCAAATTTCTTGCACAACCATGGACTTGAAACCACTCTATCTAATCATGAATATTAATACTAATAATTAGGTGTACATAAATGCACAGGTTTACCAAGTTTTGTATTGGAAAAAAATTATTCATAGTTTTCATCATAGACTGCCATGTATAGTGAATGGACATTTCAGTGAAATTCCAAAATCAAATTTCTTGCACACCCATTGACTTGAAACTACTCTAGTCTAATCATGAACATTAATACCAATAATCAAGTGTACATAAATGCACAGATTTTCCTATTTTTGTATTGGAAAAAAATTATTCATAGTTTCATCATAGACTGCCATGTATAGTGAATCGACATTTAAGTGATATGCCAAAATCAAATTTCTTGCACAACCATTGACTTGAAACCACTCTGGTCTAATCATGAACATTAGTACCAATAATTGAGTGTACATAAATGCACAGATTTACCTATTTTTGTATTGGAAAAAAATTATTCATAGGGTTTCACCATAGACTGCCATGTATAGTGAATCAACATTTCGGTGAAATTCCAAAATCAAATTTCTTGCACACACATGGACTTGTAACCACTCTAGTCTAATCAAGAACATAAATATCAATAATCAAGCATACATAAATACACAGATTTGCCAAGTTTTGTATTTAAAAAAAATTATTCATAGTTTCTTCATAGACTACAATGTATAATGGATCCACATTTCATGCGAAATTCCAAAAACAAAGTTATTGTACACAGATGCACGTGTTACCACCCTCTTCTAATCAAGCACAATTATGTCAATTATTCAGGGTCATATATACACAAATAGTGCATATTTTTAATTATGAAAATTTTTTTTTACAGTTTTGTCATAGACTCCCATGTATAGTGGATCAACATTTTATGCGAAATTCCAAAAACAAAGTTATTGTACACAGATGCACATTTTACCACCCTCTTCTAATCAAGCACAATTATGTCAATTATTCAGGGTCCATATATGCACAAATAGTGCAAATTTTTAATTCTGAAAATTTTTTGACAGTTTTGTCATAGACTCCCATGTATAGTTTTGTCATAGACTCCCATGTATAGTGGATCAACATTTTGACAGAAATTCCAAAATCAAATATCTTGTTCACATGTGCACTTGTAAACAACCCATGCTAATCAAGTATATCTATATCAGTTATTAAACATCTGTATATGAACAGATATAGCTAGTTTTATACTGGAAAATACACGTTCGTAGTTTTCTTATAGTCGACTACATGTATAGTGAATCAACATTATCGATAAAATCTAAAAATTACATTTTTTGTACAGGCATGCACTTTTTACCTGCCACTTCAAGCAAAGTACATTTACATGAATAACACACACATATGATTTGATATTTTTGGACAACGCGTTATATCGGCCACATTTTGCCTTCCTTTCGGGAGGGCGACTTAAAAAGTATAGCAAGTCAGAAGGGGGTCTTTAACACATTGCGGGTTTTTTTGGGGGGGTATTGAGTAACAGGGGAGGGTCACTTATTTTCATGCACGGATAAGGGGGAGGGTCACTAATTTTTGTGCATGAACTTTTGAAGGGTCACTATTTTTTACGCAGCGGTTTTTCGAAAAACACCGGCCCACCACCCCCCCCCCTGTAATTTATGTCCAGTCCCTTACGGTCGCATAGATTAATCATGATATAATTATAGAATCCCGTATTTGTGTGCATGGAAACACGAAGAAAGCGATTGCTTTGATCAATCCGCTATGTTTGTTATTCCAACCAGGTTGTGGTTTCGGCATCACTCATCTCTCCGCAATAGAGATGGTGGGGATATATTTCAGGAAGAAGCTTTCAGTCGCCATGGGACTGGCTCTGGCAGGCGGTGGGATGGGCCAGTTTGTCATGTCTATTGGTAGTCAAGCTCTCATAGACACCTACGGGTGGCGAGGACTTCACATGGTCTTATCAGCGTTTTGTTTACATATCTGTGTAGCAGGCGCCCTCTTCAGACCGTTACAAGCGACAAGAGAGTACTCACAGGTGCCGGAGGTCACCGACGAGAATTTACAAATGTCACATGGACAGTGTAACGCCAATCAGGATGAGTGCAATGACCAGAACGGAGAAAGTAAATATTCGAAAACAAAACTCACGCCGGACAAGGACAATGATATATCGAAGTACAAAGACGTCCACACCGAAGATAGAAACTCGGTCTCTTCAAGTATCGGAAAACAAGGACGTGCAGTATGCAATAGCATAACTTCATTTTTCAAATCGTTGTATGACTTTTCCCTATTCAAGGAACCTGATTTTATAATTCTGTTATTTGTAATGGTTTTACAAGGGTTCGGAGCGGTGACAATGACGACTCACATAGTAAGTTTAGTCTTTTTCTTGTTCTGTTTTACCGAGAGCAGTCTTGTTACATCGCGAACTATCGAAAACAAAGTTTTGAATGAGAAGAACATCGCTGTTATTGAACGTCAACACGGTCACGGTCGCGCATTGACTCTCAGCTTTTCTCCGCGCGTATACATACTTGCTCGTTGACAACATATTTCCTACTCTTTGCAAAATAATCAATGCATTTTTGTCATCACAACTATATCACCAGGCATAAATCAATGAAAATATGAATAGTAATACAGTACAGTTTCTTGATTGGTCCTTGAATACACCCGACTCGGCAGTTACAAGATGGAGGTCGGGCTACCGAGATTAACTAGAACCGACACACGTCAAAATTTAGCAACAAATTATGAGCTCATGGCTGATTCTTTTGATCGGTATACTTTTTGGAGAAATATAGATAAAGGTATTTGTTTTATCTAAAAATATAAATTTCGTAGAAAAATGAAAACATGGAATTACTTTTGAATAACGATGAAGGCAGTTTCAGGGGTACTTGGGCCTTCATCGACACTGTATGTACTGTATCTCTCCTTCGAATGTCTTTGCAGGTTAGACGAGCAAGGGACATCGGCATTTCAGCCACAAAAGCAGCCTTCATTCCAGCAGCGATCGGTTTAGGGCAGTTGATCGGACGACCAACGATAGGGGGCATTGGCAATCTACCTAAAGTGAAACCCAATGTCCTGTACGCTTTGTGTTTCGCAATATGCAGTGTTAGCGTAACCCTGTCACTGTTCTTGAATTCTATTGTAGGTAATAAATATTTAGAACATCTTGTGCTAATTTTGATTTACGATCTCATTGTGCTACAAATTATAATTATTACGCAGTTTCCATTCGTCGTTCACCAACGCTACTAAGGGAGTATGTATTCCTTGTAAATCTCGCCCAGCTGTCCTCATAGCTGTTAAGATCCAGCAGGAGATGTAAAAAGGTGACCGAGGAAGTTTCGTGACAAAATCGAGATAAGTTCACTGTTGAGACGCCTAAGCTTTATCCTTGCTTTTTGGGTAATTAATCGATTACGTGATAAAATTTGAAACTGGCATATATATTTGATCATCAAGTTATGAAACTCTAGCGCTACTAGTGACCTGCATAGACACTCTACGTATAATGAATGTCACCTAAAAAAAATCTGGCAAGAATTTACACACAGTAAGTGATGTAATACATGACATAGCTGTCTTATCTTTCGCTTTTTTACTTGTCTTGTCAGCTCTCACAGGATTGATGGTGGTTTTTGGTGGATGTATGGGTGGTTATATGGTCCTCGTTAGTGTAAATATTGCGTATTACCTTGGACACGCTAGAATCGGATATGCAATGTCAATAACCTTCCAATTTAGTGGAACTACGGCTCTTATCGTCGGGCCCCTCACAGGTGAGACAATTAACTTATATAATTGTATTGATACCCAAATAATGAGATCTATGTAATATCTTATTGGAAACTGAGATTCAATGGTGCTTTCAACATACCACTAGACGTTACAGACCATAATGAGTCGTCGATCCATTCTCAAGGATCCACAGACAATTTGATGATGATGAATTGCTCAACGCACTGCGCAGCATACATTAACAGTATACCACTAAAGCGACGGTCTGCTGAAGTTTATCACTCCAATTTACTCTGTTTTGAGAGTTGTATGCCTACTAGACTAAAAGATCAGACTCTCGAGGGCGCTCTTTACTAGAAACTAACTCTGGGATCTTCATTCATCATGCAACCGTTACAATTTTCACTCACAGCCGAGCGTGCCGTGTATTTGGAAATGAAGGGTTGGCTGTGCTTTTTTGTGCACATCTGGAGTATGATTTAAAAATCCCCCTCCCTCCCCAGTGTGCAAGTCGCGGTAAACGTAGTGGATTGCACCAAAGTTGGGATGTGGGAGGGGTGAAGCTTAAGGGTATGACTGCTCATTATGAGTAAGCACATTGTGAGTATGAACAACAAATATCGCTAATTGGGATCGCTTTGGTCAATATTGTTGCACTTCCATTTATTCGGAGTAAAAGTCTCAACATTAGTAGGCAAAATTACGTTTTGTCCATGTTATCATCATAATTTTTCAAATGTATTACCAGGCAAAGAAAAGACAGGAAATCGCACGCCTGGGTAAGTGTGATGGTACCAGGGTGCTCATATGACAGTAATCGCAGAACCGTTCATCATAAAGTTGCACAGCGAAAGAGTACAGTAGCGTTTTGTCGATAATTTTTTTCGATATACAGTCACTCTGGACCGCAGCAAAAATCTCAGTGCCGGGTCTCCGTCTGAGCCTACTGCACAGCACTCGATATTGATATTATTCGCCTTACCTTCGTGAAACAAAAACCGATCCTCACACGAACTTCTACCACTATGCCACGAGCACAGCTCACTTCACCCGATGTTTCTTAGCAGATTATCTAATATTTTCCTTGCATCTCTCACAGGACTAATGCGGGACCATTTTGGCATCTACGATCAGGCCTTTATATTATCGGCTTGCGCTTACGGTGCGGCGACACTGCTTGCCTTTGTGGCGCTACCACTTGTCCATAAGATGGTCAAAGCAAGACGACGACGTTCCCAGCAAGCATTGGATGACGCTAAGGTAGCCGAGGAAACTGAGGAAGAATTAACTGGCCACCCAGAGGAAATGGAGGACAGTGTTTAATACTTATGGACATAGCGCTGGCGAAGAAATGTGCAGTACTTCACAGGCGGCTTACAATCGAATTGTTGATAGTCAGCGAAGTGGCGTTATTTACAAATTTAAAGAGAAATAACAGTAATCTTCGATAATATCTAATAATATTTGTTCTGCGAAACAACTCTTTCTCTTTCATCTTGAAGTACATTGCATACAAAGAAATAGTCTCACAAAAACTACACATTGTGTACGGTACTATTCGGCCAATCGATGAATTCCAGACCTCAAGCGGAATAAATTTCCGTTGTCAACAATATTATAGCGAACATTATATGGCTACAGGCTGTCTCGACATGATTTTGAAATGAAACAGTCGTAAAGAAAGTTCAGTGACTGTCGCTCATTTCTTACTCAAAGTAAGGTAAGGGAGCGTTTAGGTTTTTACGGCCTGGGGGGGGGGGCGGCAAAATCTTGTCGCCGGTGTTCAAAAAATATAGACCCCGCCTGCATTTTCGTGAAAAAAAGATGACCCCCCTTTGTCAGACGAAAAAAATTTGATGACCCCCCCACCCCCCCGCTGAAAAATAACCAAAACCCATATGTCAAATTTACCCGCATGGTTTGGATTTGAACTACGGTACGCGGCGCACTTTATTCGTGTAGCAGAGATGCCAGTGCACAAACTTCTCAGCCACATCCATGCAAAAGTCTGTTACTTAGGACGACTGTAAGGCAATTTTTAACTTCATTTCCATAGACAACTTATGTCCATGGACATTGTATAAAGTAAACTTTATTGGAATGGTTCGCCAAAGGCAGCCCTCCGGTTAAGAGGGTCATGGGCCATTACGTAAAGTCATTTATTGTAGTGGGCCGCCGAAGGCGGCCCGCTGGTAAAGAGGGTCGATCATGGCCATCGCATGAAGTAAACCTAATTGGAGTGGGCCGCCAAAGGCGTCTGCCCGTTAAGAGGGTCATGGGTAATACATAATGTATATTTATTGTAGTGGGCCGCCGAAGGCGGCCCGCCGGTAAAGTGGGTCGATCATGGCCATGGCATAAAGTGAACTTTATTGTTGGTATTATGTTTTTGAAAATGTGGTGACCCCCCCTTTCCTACCAGTGAAAAAGCGATGACCCCCCCCCCTTTCCGGATTCCAAAATTATGATGAACCCCCCCCCCCTGGATTTTGCGCCCCCCCCCGGCCGTAAAAACTGAACGGTCCCTAACAACTATGAAAATTTTGGCTGTGTTAAGGGAGAGTTCAGTAATTGCAGCGGATGGGCCAGGGGATCGGGGGAGGGTAACCTTTTAGAAAACTGTCCAAGGGGGAGGGTCACTTTTTATAAATCTATCTTGGGGAGGGTAACTTTTAACAGAAAATGATTTTAAGGCCAAACCCTTGATTGTTCATGTGTTGTTTCCTGAATAGGACATTGCCGACGAAATACATTGGTTCTTTCAAATTGAATATGCACACATTATCGACAAGCTTCGCAAGCAAAGGAGATGAAGCAGTTTGCCACATTAAACATCTTGAACAGTTAAAACTCATGAAAGACAAGAGTCAAAAACGTATTGGACAGGTGACAAAGTGTATATAAATTATCAAATGTCTATAAATGCACAGATGTTGTTATATGTTTTATATTCGAAAAAAAAAATGTTCATAGTTCTCTCATACACTACCATGTATAGTGAATCATCATTTCGATGAAATTCATAAATCCAATTTCTTGCTCACACATGCATTTGTAACAACCCTAGTATAATCAAGTACATTAATATCAATAATCAAGAGTAAATAAATACACAGATTTACCTATTGTTGTATATGAAAAAAAATGTTTATAGTTTCCTCATAAACTACCATGTATAGCGAATCCACATTAAGGTAAAATTCCAAAATCCGTTTTATTGCACACATGTCCATTTGTAGCTAACCCAGTCTAATCAAGTACATTGATCAATCTGATTAAAATCAAATGAAGAATACGGCGACGTCCTCTTATGCGTACGCGGTATTCTCTCGCTGTCGACTCTCAGTAGTAGTGAGAGTCGACAGCGAGAGAATACCGCGTACGCATAAGAAGACGTCGCCGTACTCTACATCTGATTTTAATCAGATTGGTACATTGATATGAATAATCAAGAGTACATAAATGCAAAGATTTACCTATTTTGTATTGAAACCAAATTATTCATACATCCATTGTATCTTTACTGTTGAGAAAGCCTGTCTGGTGCAAGTCAGAAATTCTGTCTGTATAAAAGAAACAAAGTGGCGGTCGGTGTAATAAATGCAAAGTTTACAATCGGTACACCGCTGTTCGGATTGAGGTAACGTTCTACTTATATGTCTCGCCTGCCCACCTCGCGGTTACACCACTGCACTGTAGATCTAGAGACACTGTAAGTCTGCACTGAGACAATGAACATCAATAACAACCGAACGGTTGCAAATATCTTCAGGGTAAACCCTTCAGTGAGGACGTAGCCGAAGCTTGATTTATAAGAGAATGTGGTGGCAAACCGGCATCTGGCGAGGTACCACGAGGAGCTTACTAAGAAACAAGCAAGCGTTTTCAGACTTCAGAATGCATCTTGGGGCAGATGTTCGGACTTACATTTTTTCGCACTTAGACGATCAATGCCAAAGGAACCGCCCAATAAAAGTGGTTAAAATAATCTGATTGCTCTATACACCATTGATATGGTATATAACTATCGTAAGATTGTCTTTCTCTTTCCTTGATTTTGTAAATAGGGTTTTTGTTTGGTTTAATTTTCTCTTCTATGTTTCAAAGAATGGTGTTTTTTGTGAAAAACAAGCTATGGATGCGTATGAAATTTTGCATACGCTATAGCCATCATGTGAGTGCCATCGTCTGGAGACTGCGGGGAGTAACCGTGCTAGAGCCGATGCCTGTAACGCCCTAGACTAGGTTCAAGTCTGTGATTTTGTAAAAAAAAAATAAAGTAACATCGGCAAGTTATTCGCGCATAAGGGTTACTTTACATGCGAAACGCGCTGGTCTGGATGACCACAATGCGCGATCGTACTCTCGATTCACCAATTTGTCACGATTTGCGCATGTGTAGATCGAGTAAACGCGATAGGTAAATAAGTTTCAATCAGAATCTTGATTCTCGCTACAACTCTACGACGTGTATAATACATCACATTCAAATAATAGGTTTATTCGCATACTTGTATCAAGTCAATCGTTGCCCTAACAGGCTCTGTCATTTCTTTCGAGGGATTGGCTCACAGGGGAGCCAGGACAAACAAGCAAATAAAAAAATAAACAAATATACAACAAGCATACAAACAAGCATTCAAATACATAAATAAATCATAAACACACAGACACATAAATAAATAGACAAACATACAATATCATAGAACGTTGAATAAATAACAAACATACATGTTGAATATGTTGCATGAGCTAGCTGTTCAGTCAATCATATCAATCTTTTCTGGATATGCTGCTGTCTCTAACACTTACGCACATACATTATATATACAAACACACACACAAAACATACAAAAAAATGAACAAACAAAAGTGCAAAACACATGCACATATATAAATATAATATATATATATATATATATATAATTTATTAATATATATAATGTATATATATTATATTTATATATATGCTCGTGTATATACATTTGTTTGTGTATTCGTTTGTATGTTTGTTATTTATTCAACGTTCTATGATATTGTATACTTGTTTGTTGTTTGTCTATTTCTTTATGTTTGTGTGTTAGGATTTATTTATGTATTTGTATGCTTTTTTGCATGTTTGTTTATTTTTTATTTATTTATTTATTCGTTTGTTTGTTTGTTTGTTTTCCTTGTTCCCCTTTGATCGGCTTGCATTGAATGTAAATGATCGATTTGGAGAAAATGCTGCCATATTTTTTGGATGAAAGGGTACCATTAATATTCACAAAAGAGACCTGCCAAATTAAGGAGGAACTGAGAAAAAAACTGACACTAAAATCCGAAGACTAGCGAGAAAATCATTTGATCCGCACCGAGGGAGGACGGTTGAGTGGGAAAAGGTACAGTGACTTTCCTTGTAGAAGGGGCAACAATGGCAAAGTCATGTTATCACTCGAATGATGACGTTGTAGGTGTCGTTTCGTAAGCCATCAGCTGGATAGAAGCACTGTAACATGAGTAAGTAATCTCGTCCTGTTTGCTTCATAGGAATGTGAACGGTTCCTACACTGAAAGACTACCCATCGATCGCTAGTCCTCATCAGGCGCCGTGTCTTTCCAGGAGTGAAAAGAAGCTATATTTGGTTGTGGATACAGGCAAATGCGCCAGCTAGAATGTAAGTTCTTTCATAGACAGTGTATGGTTCATTCGCAACGCCCATTGTCTACTTTTTACTGGGTCAAGTGTGGTAACTGGTCGTTTCGGCAATAAGTCTTTTCATCCCAAGACGTTTAGGCATGCCTGTATCAATTTTTTTCAAACTATTTAGTTATTGACTGACCCGTCATATTCGTACGCGTGACCTTAGCGTTCTGACTAGTACTTTTATGAGCATTTTGTTTGACTTTTGCCGTGCTATTTCGGCACCGCTATCAAACTTTTGCAGTGTGGGCGGCTATTGCTATCGATAAACTTATGTCACAGATTCGAAAATGATATGAAATTTTTTAGCTCACATTTAGTTATACCAATGTGAGTTTATCGTATAAGCTGAAGTCAATGGCGTCTGTATGTATGTGTGTATGTATGTGTTTTTGTATGTATGTACGTACGTAGAGTATGTCCGTCAACATAAAAAACACGCAAACCGCCGCACATTTCAGCTTGGTATATAGATGGGATTTTGTTCAAATGAAGTCTGCATTGCCAAAATTATGCAAATGAGTTTACAACTTGTGAAAATGGTCCAGAATTAATATCTCGAGAACTGCTGTTTTGATTGATTTGAAAATTTGTGTGCAAGTACCTTAGGTGAACTTATACAGTTTTATGAATATTGTGAAGATATCCTCAATTATGTATTTTTGCTGAATTTTTTGTAAAAAAGTTGTAGACCTTATTTGCTTTTGTCATTCTTGTTTTTCCTGGTTTAAATATTTCTCGAATGGACCAATTCAAACTGAATGTGAGCACACTGTCCTTGGCGGTATTTTTTCTTACGGTCTCTGACCGTGTTCTCACAAAGATTAAAGCATATACGTTAATGTTTAATAGTGAACACTATACTTTTTAGTAATTTGATTTGTAACATTACGCGCGGTAGCCTTGAGCGGTGCCGAAACGTCTTTGGTCGCGGTACCAAAACGACTTGGGGCCTGAAATTGGGAGGCCGAAACGTCTTGGGCCGAAACGACTTGGTGCCGAAACGTCAAGAAACCGTCAAGTGTCACGTCTATCGATTGGCATCGTCACGGTTAGGGACTGTGGATCATTAAAGCAAGCGCACGGTAAACGAAACTAAGTACTTTTAGCCTGAAACCAGCCCACCTCCTAAACGAAAGTTTGGAAGTGTGAAAATCCAACCGTACCTCATTCAGTATCATACCTACAATCGGTAATTACGTGGCTATAAATATAAGGGGGTGTACGGTGTTTTCAATCGGTCGGGTTCGATTCCACAACAAACAGCATCCAGTCACCGTGTGGAGAAGCAACAGACAGAAATACTCGGCCAAATCACGTCCCCTTGTGGAGGGATCATGGCCAAATCACGCTTCGTGCATACGCTCCCACCATACTGGCATACTCCCTCTAAAATCAATCTTCGTTCAGCGCCAACTCGACAATAACGTAGTGTATCCAAAATGGTTGTGACGTTATTTGACGCCATGCTATGAACCACATGTATGTCAAAAGCATGGTGTAGCGCAGGTGCAGTACTAGCCTGGTACACCCCAAACAGTATAGAGGTAATTATTTTGCGATACAGTAAAACGTGGAGCGAGATGTTGATATGAAAACATGTAGTGCGATTTTTGCGCATGATAATCGAAATACAGCCAACTCCCCCTAAACGAGGAAGTTACGTTTGCCTTGCGCGTGTTTTAATTCTCTACGGCCCCTCCGAGTCACCACGATCACGGTTACAGTCCTGAGTGACTGTGCTTCTATATAAATGTTACCTCTTTTTGTAAAAAAAAAAGATGTGGCGTCGAGCAATAGACGTATTATTGTCGGCCTCTCCACTATCAAACCACCAAATCGTGGTGATTTCTTTAATTTCGATGTTCCATTAATCCATGACTAGCGCCGTTAGAATTGCCGTACGTGCTGACATAGTGACAATTTAGTTTATAAAGGAAAATGTGTCTGTTTTACAATAGGGCTAGATGAAGCTATTTTTCGTTCTCATTTGTGGAAACCTTTCAGTGTGCAAATTCTTTAGTATTAGCACACTGAAATTAACTGGATCGCCATTGCAATGGTTGACGAAGAAAACCAATGGGCGCTGTCACCGTCTGTTGAGAAGTCTACGTTCATGGCCATAACATATGTTCGCTCACGTGTGTACACACATGATGTGTGCGGTCGTTGACCAAAAATCAATATATTATTCTGCTTAAAGAACGAACTTTACCAACAAAGTCACCATGTTTGCCCTAGCATATATTAAACATCTATTGTCTGGTCATGAGGGCTATAGCGCCCGTCTATTACCCCGAGGGGCCGTGTTTACCAGAAACATAGCGATGTGTTTCTGGTAACACACGGCCACGAGGGGTAATAGACGACCACTATAGCCCGAATAAAGACCAGGGCTATAGGTGTTTTATAACACACCATGCCCACATGCTCATGTTGTATTATTATACAGTTTTTAATGTGTTTTGATATTTTGCACCGCGACAATCCATTGTGACAAGTTTACTGAGTGAAGTACAGCGGTTTCAGTTGTACGTGGTACCACTTTCTATCAAAAAATATTCTAACCATACCTAGCGACATCCTTAGTTGCACTTTAATCTTTTCCGTCGATGAGCTGTTCAAGTTCCTACGCTGTTTGAATGTTGGAAAATGTTGGAAAATCTGTTTTAGAGAATTTGTCGTCACCTATCCCGGACGCATAGCACGTACGTCACCCGCCATTGTTGCAAAGCTGCAGACGACACTCCGCCCGTGACGGTCACGTAACCGGGCGCTTTTCTAAATTTGGTCAGGGCTATTTACTAGGGAAATAGTTTTTTCAAAAAATACCCTATGACGTCACTTTTCAGATCGGTGGGGACTAGACGTATCTATTTTCTCGTCACGGGACGTATTCTGGCGAATCGCGACACGGAATGAGCATGTGGTGTGTTATAAATTAAACTAGAGATCGGTCTGTCCTCATGACAAGTTAATTAGGGTTTGTGCTGTATTTTTGCAAAGAACACCGGATACTGTGACTTGTTTCCTCGTTGATACGCAATAGCTTGAGCAGGCGCAAATCGAGCGATGACACCGAAGTGTTCAAGGTTCAAAACAGGGGGCCCAGAGATCTGGTTGCTGTTGTTATTGTTTGTATTGTTGTTTATGTCTATATTTAGTTGTGTTGTTGTGGTTTTATGGTTTCAACCGTAATGTACTAGATTTCATGAGAAAGACAGAGAGCAGGACATAATATCATTACATGTATTTGACCCAATAACTGTACCGGATCGTGTCACCCGATTACTCTCTCCCAACGTACACTGTCTTCCTAGTGTAAGTATAGGACACACACACACACACACACACACACACACATATATATCGAAGTATACAGATGTTCTCGTGGGACATTACAGTGCTCGATGCTAAGCAGAGCGTTATAAATATACAAATTACTTCAAGTACAGACTGAGTAATGAAATCTATTACTTAAGTTTCTGCAGATGGAAGTGAAAGGGTTACCAGCTTGACACTCTTATATATATGATGGGGACGAACCATTGTATTTGTAGGTGGTGTTAACATTTGATAAATAATATTTGTTTTGGTGGCGACATTTTGAAACCTACTCAGAGCATTTGTGTGTAACAGTGTGGATTTGTCAGCATTGATAATGTGCAGCTTTTCTGATATACAGAGATTACATCGCTTGCTTATGCTAGAGTAGCTCGATGCTTTGTCAATGATTGACCACGAAATGAGCGAGCAAGGGCCAAGTGTTAGACATTTCGTGAAAATGAAAAAAGCTATACAGTTTACAGCGTTTTTCATTTTAACTCACATTTGGTATGTCTATAAATACCATAAGGAGCTTATATGGTGAGTCTGTGGTGTCTGTATGTCTGTCTGTCTGTCTGTCTGTCTGTCTGTCTCTCCTCTGTCTGTCTGTCTGTCTGTCTGAATGTATGTATGTATGTATGTATGTATGTATGTATGTATGTATGTATGTATGTATGTATGTATGTATGTATGTATGTATGTATGTATGTATGTATGTAGTTACACTGCAAATTCTTCTGGCGTGAAATATAACCACTTAGTTTGTATGTGGCTTGCGGGTGAACCAGTGTGTATATGTTTGAAATATTTCGGTTTGCCCGAAATCCACTAAGATATTTTGGTTTGAAGTTAAACCACCACAAAGAGTATGAATGGCATGTATTCTACGAATACATAGGTGGCTTATTATCAAGCCCGTCATGGCAAAGTTTAAGCCGAATGGCTTCTTTTTAAGCCCGTCACAATATAATTTTATTGGTTTAAATTTGAGCCACTGGCATCGTTGGTTTGTTTACATACCGACAAAGTCATTGGCTCATCTTTAAGCCAACCACAAGTGGCAACTTTGTGAACATGGTTTAAGTTTAAACCATTCAAGCACTTGGAATTAATCGGCCTGTTTTCAAGCCATTGTCATGACAGTCACTGGTTAATATCTAAACCAGAATTGTAGATCACGTCACTACATTGATAGCAGCCATGGACGGTGCGCATCCATGCATGCATTCAGTGCGACAGATTGATTAGCTTTAATTTTGTAGTACGATACAATTTTGTGAAGTTTTCAATTGGACAGAAGACATGGACTTGCTTCAAGTATGTGGGTACATAGATATCAAAACAATAAATCGAAGGTGGAATTAATTGACAATATTGAAATAGCGTTGATCGCAAATGATGTCATTTTTCTTTTCATTAACATGCAAAAATAAATGTAGGGCCTAAGCTTATACGTCAGATTGTCCGCATTTTCCGATAGAACAACAAAAGTAAAAGCCACAATAATTTATGGCTCAGACTTACATTGCAACAACAAACTTTGGTCGAATTTCAGGCAGCGATGTCGCTCGCGTACAGCTGAGCTTATAGTAACAAATCTGAAATCGCGATCAACGCTATTGTTGGCATATCCTGAATTTCTTCCAAGCCACAGCCTTGATCCCGGGACAATTCCCATGTATTTTATTAATAAGGACATGTTTGAAATGGATGTTCGATGCCCCTGAATTGTGCCAAAAATATGTAAGCCATGGATGCTAGCACAGCTGATGATATTGTGAGACGCGAGCGTGAGTTAATAATTAGAGGTTATAAACGGCAAGCGAGGGTATTTGGTTGCGAATATAAGACCTCTGGGGTGAAAATTAGCATTTTTGGCGGGAAATAATCATCGAGCGAAGCGAATTCCAAATTCAATTACGTAGTAGAATAAACAAAATTTTAAAAGGAATCGATCGGCCATACTAGTAAATTATACTTGTTTGTTGACATTTATATGTAATGAAGTGTTACGCGATATTTACTGTCACCGATCGTACGCGACTGATATATGTTTATATATTTATACTGAGCTCGCATTGACGCAAGTTTGTATATCCTCACCTTGGTATTCTGTGCTTGGAGTTTCATGGTAGCTCTGCATTTTACAATTGCAATTTTTTCTTCGTCTGGCGGTATAGAGTGTTCGTTAGTCTTCCCGACGAAATTGTTATTTAAAGTATTTACAAGTGCCGAACAGGACTGTAAATTTCTCCCGTTGACAAATTCCCGTGAAATAACATTATTCGCTAACACACTTGTTGATACTGGTACTTCTGAGATGGCGACAATTGCGCACAAGTCACCCATCAAAGTGATTCTTCATTGTGCACGTTTGTTTGAATTTAAATATGAATCAGTTCATACACTGTTGATAGGATGATAGATACGCACATGCATTCTGTATTGAAAATATTGTCCTCCAAGTACCCTACTTGTAGTGAAAATAGTTTCATTAACCATATTCTGCACGAATAATGTTGTCCTATGATCTTTGTAGTTGACATGTTGTCATTTGGCATGATGACAACTATCTCCGTAGATGTCTACCGGTGAATGGTGAAAATTATCTCGCACTTGCATGAAACGTGGACTTAGCTTCATGAATAGTTCGTATTTTATTTTGATTTGAACCATTTACCAAGCTTATTCACCTATTTAAAGTTTCGGTGGAAATGATGTAAAATTTGTTGATCCATGATGAACTATCCATTACTAACAAACGTGTGTGTTTATTAATGAGCAGATTGACTTAAATTAAAAGTGTCAAGGGAATTCGATTATGACATAAACTCATAGTACTTTCCATTTTTAGTTTAGGTAGTCTAAGAAGCAATGTACACCAATTGCATGCGTTAACTGCCTGTGCAAATAATTTAAGAAAAAGTTACATTCGGTTTCATCGGTTTTGCATGAGATAAAGCAATTTAATTGTAGAAGAATTTCAGGTATGTGTTTTTATGAATATTTTGTAGCTCTCCCAGCTGTTCACATCATAACTCGTCTTTTAAAGGTATACTGTCACCTGTTCCAATTTTGCCACAGTTACCATGGAAAGAGAAAATCTAGCCAATCACAGATTTTAAGCGGGTGGCCGCTTTTTAAAAACAGCGCCCTCACATGGGCATTTTGAATAACAAGGAACGCCCCTTTGACCATATATGGGCATATTTATATTACAGGTGACTGTATACCTCGTCTTTTAAAGTCACTTGCAAAACATGCATAACTAGTAGCGTGTAAACAAGTTCTGTTTGACCCTAGATCTTGTTTTCCTGTAAAGCTATGTTACTTTGTATATGTAGCGTGACAATTCAAGGTTCAAAGTACAAACGACTGTCTTTAACGAGATCAAAATATGTGTACAGTCATGTACATGACTACTAATCAGGAATAAGTAACTAATTTTACATGCTGTACTGAAGTTACTTGAATATGCATAGGAGAGAGAGAGAGAGAGAGAGAGAGAGAGAGAGAGAGAGAGAGAGAGAGAGAGAGAGAGAGAGAGAGAGAGAGAGAGAGCTTGTGTGTTTGTGTAGTTGGTGTATGAGCCTCACGTAGTTATTGTTTCCCTTACTGAATAATTAATGGCAGACTGGAGACAGAATCAGTATATCACACTTCTTATTATTCAACCCTGTCATTGTATTATTGACGTTTAGAAAGGGGTGGCGCCTCTCATATGACCTCATGGTGAATATTTATGTACATAGCATAGGGTCACGATTCTAACCTCTCGATGTTTTGGACGTATGTTAGTATGCTACAGAGATATTTTATCTCAGACAAAGGTTAATGAACCTAGCGGTCATCGACACCAGTAAAATGGTTAATTAAAACAACAAGAATTCAATTATAAGTCGATATGCATACAAACCATATTTTAGGCAAACGCACAATACGCTAATTCCATTTTACGAGGGTGTTTCACGGAAGTCAGGACGAAAGCAAGAACATATGTCACAGAGATGTTTGAATATTAATAGTATAATATGTTAATTGTGACAGTGACATTTTAAGATCGAATAGTAAAGGGTGAACGGAACGTTACTACTGCCATGAAGAAGGAGAAACGCTTAGTAGACACGCTTAGTAACATGGTGGAGAATCCGGGTACAGAGCAAACTGCACGAAGACGGAGAACTGGTAACCGACAACGATGACGACAAGAAGACTGAATACGACGAAATGATCTTTGGAATTCGATTGGCTGTGTAACACTGTAATATGAACCAATGCGAAATATCTATGAAGAAATCTACTGCAGAAAATCAACTGAATCAATCAACATACACCGAAGAACGAAGAACAATTAAGCAAGCCGCGAAAATCACCGACCTCTTCAGTGAGCGGCCCGTGAGCATCGTAATGAAGTTTGAAGCATCACGGACTCTGCGAACTTTAGTTACCAATGAACTTTCGATGAAATCAAAATATGATCTAATAATGAACATTCAATTTGGTTCGTATTACGATATTTAAATGTTTTGTTTAATTATTTTACGGTGATATGGTATTTTGACGTCGACGTCAATGTTTTTATTTGGTGAAATATGGTATAGAGATTAATGATATGTAAGAAAGGAATTTTTATTTTAGACGTTAAGCTCATTGTAATGGGATAATTGTAACTCGATGAAGAATTGTCTTTCTTACGGTTATATTTCTCAAAATCTTACATCCAATCAAGAAAGAGTTGACTTCACTTCAGACTCCTTTTGATCATACAGCTAGCGGATAAGCAACAATCGCTGACAAAACGACTGAGAAATTCATAATTTAATTCATCACGGTATGGATTTACATGGCTGATTGAGAGTGTGCATTGCAGCCGGCGCAGTGTAACTCACAACGCATGATGTACTCCTACCAGTTGATTTAATTAGATGCATTTTTGTACAAGCCGACTGGTGTCATATGGTATTACGAACAGAAATTAACCTCCGTTTCATGTTAACTACTTCTTTTATTTACCATTTACGCTACTTATTTGTTTGTGAAATCATTCTAAGATTTGAATCGCACTTTAGTAATTGATACACTGCCTGTGTAAACAATACTTAAAAAAATAGAAAAATGTCTTGTTTTATTTTTTTTATGTAGAAGACGAGTTTTCAAGAGTTTTTAAGAGTTTTACGAGAATTTTAGATAGTCACGATGAGTAAAGGTGACTTTTGTGTATGAAGTTGTGGGGAAACTTCATATCGTAGAAATGATTTTATGTAAGTTATTGTGACGATGCATTTGTTGGAGCATCGGTATAACGAAACAGAGATATTTTTGGATTTGAGCATTATTTATACACAAAGTGAATGCATATTACGATGCTGTGATTCAAGTTGCCTATTCTTATTACAAACTAAGCTCACAAAATTGTTTTGTGATACTGTTCTATTCTTTGTTTCTTTAGAAGTTCAACAAAAAGGAAGAGAAACGGATAAATGAGAATTTATGATAATTATGCCCCCTGAAGGGAGCCACACGAGGTGAAAAGGACGGGAATATTTAAGCCGTCAATCTCTGAAACTGATATGAGAAATCGGCGATTATCCCACTCTACCTCAAATAATGACGAATATGCGTAATTAGGTTGTAAGAAAATATTTAAGTTGAATATAAGGAATCAATGATATTGTAATAATTTGAAGACGATGTGATGATGACGAAGTTCAAGGAAAATGAAACAAATGTGTACGTTTTCTTCAGAGTTGCGAGGATGGCCATGTATATGCCATTTAAAACTCGATGTAAACAAGGAATTACCTTTGATATGTAAGTTTTCGTTTCTTAAGACTTTACGAATTGTTGTAAATGTACGACTGTTTGCTTTCTTTACACTTTAATAATTTAAATAGCTTATGGATAACAATGCGGGACGCATTGCTTGAAAGACGGAGAGTGTTACAGAGATATTTTATCTCAGACAAAGGTTAATGAACCTAGCGGTCATCGACACCAGTAAAATGGTTAATTAAAACAACAAGAATTCAATTATAAGTCGATATGCATACAAACCATATTTTAGGCAAACGCACAATACGCTAATTCCATTTTACGAGGGTGTTTACGGAAGTCAGGACGAAAGCAAGAACATATGTCACAGAGATGTTTGAATATTAATAGTATAATATGTTAATTGTGACAGTGACGTTTATGATTGGATGTATCATTTTATCTTTAATTCATGTCTATCGTATGATCCAAGCCACGCCTTAAAGATAACGTTTAAAATCCCATCCTTAAACATACAACGAAGAGTCTGGGTTGCTAAAGGAGATTGGAACATTGAGAGAGGAACACGGCGGACCCAAGACATTTAGACTATGGGAGAAGCGTATCTTGGGCGATGGCAACTGTCAAGCTTGTCTACAGAGAAATAAAGTCTATGTAGTACCAACGAACTCTAAACGTCTCGTGTAGTCAATACACTGAAGATCCCCAGGTACCTCTCAGCAGCCAAGGCGAGTTCAACATATAAACTCCCCATGAAAGAACGAATAGTAAAAGGGTGAACGGAACGTTACTACTGCCATGAAGAAGGAGAAACGCTTAGTAGACACGCTTAGTAACAAGTATGCTGCTCGAGAATATGAAAGCTTTTTCACCTGTATTCCATTTCGACGATTGGAAGCAGGTCTGTTAACGTTTCTATCACGTTAACTTGTTCCCGCATCAGAGAAGAGGCTGATTGTGTCGCCTTTCAAGAACTCTAAACCTTGTTGATTTCCTCATGAGGTCATCGGGGATATTGTAAACTGCGTCAGCCACTACATCTTCATGGGATAAATTGACCATTTGGTATGTACATCTGTTTTCAACAAGGCAAGTCAGAGTTTCGAAATTCTTGGTTGATTAATTGAGTGTAACTGTTCACGCCATGAACTACTTACTGCATCTGATATCGAACAACACTTCACATACCATCGTAGAGGACATTCCAAAGTTCATATTTCTACACAGATTTGATTAAAGTGGGGCTACTTCTGAACATTAATCTCTATTGATGATGTCAGCATATTTCGTGCGAATATACGTTGTTTTCAATCGGGTTAGGACTCACAGCCTACGGTATCCAGTCACCTAGCGGAGAAGCAACAGATAAAACCGCTCAGCCAAGTCCCCACTGTCAAAAAGAGTGGTTCAATATCCGAACTAAGTTGTTTCATTTTCTGACTGAGACCCCTTGACACGTTGTAGAGCTCAGAAGCACTCGCGCTCGTACACTCACTATCACACATCGGACAAAACGTTATCGAAGCAATGAATACATCGCTTAAACAATCGAACGTCACACGTGTAAACGATCTGATTAAAACCGGGTGCAGATATGGCGACGTTGCACTTCTGCTTGTTCTTTGCTGCTCTCGTTGACTGTCGGTCAATTCACTCAACGCATGCGTATGTCATCTTTTACACCTTATTTTAATAGGATTGACGTATACCCTTTCTGCGACGAGCTGAAACAGAGGTGATAAGAGATAGTTTAGGTTTATATGAGAACTGGTAGTATGCCGTGCTAATAAAACTTTCGCAATCATGTGTGCTATTTTTGTCCGTGTGAATATATAACCAAAAGAAAGATAACGGAAGGTCTTCATACTCTCACTAGTGGAACAACTATTCTGAGGGCTGTAAATATTGAGCGGCAGATAATCATGACTTTTACTAATAATTAAATAAACGAAGGCACGTGAAATAAAAAATCTACGATAATATTTCGAATGTTTATACATGAGAAATGGAGCACAACATAAGGATTGCAAATGATCTGAAAAGACTGCCATATACCTATGGCGGAGACCCAATATCACTGAGCAGACATTTCTAATATGTAATATTTGCATCAGAGGCCTAACTTTGCTAAACGTTTTACTGCAATATATTATTCACGTGTTAAATATTTCGGCCTGATCTCACGCCGATTCAAATATACAATCATTACTTTCCCTATTCATCAAAAACTTAATCTCCTTTGATATTTAAGATGGCTTGAATATCTTAATATTCGGCAGGACATCCAGATACACGGAATATATTATTTCGCCAAAAATGGCATGTTACCGAAAAATGCTTTTTATAGTCTTTTATTTTACATGGTGAATCTATTGTGAAGTGTTTTCTAAGTTTTTCCAAACTTGTTTTATCCTAGTCACACAGCTTTTTAAAAGAAATGGAAGCGGCAATTGGAGATCATCCAGACGGTGGATGGGGTTGGGTGATAGTCTTTGCATCTTTCCTGGGATTTTTCATCAGTGCAGGATTGTTGAATTCCTTCTCGGTGATCTATGTTGCGTTTCTGGACGCATTTAAAGAATCAAAGGCTGTTACAGGTAAGCTGCCAAAAAACCGATTCATCTAATATCGCAAACCCTTCTTAAAATATGTGAATAACGCGAATTTCTTCAGGTACAGAGTAATTCTATCTGTTACTTTCTTTTACGCGTAATGCATCCTATATACAATCAGAGAGTATGGCATTATAATGTGTTTTGGTAGTGGTGAATTTCGATAAAATAATATTTGTTTTGGTGGCAAAATTTTGAAGCCAGCTGAGAGCGTTTCTTTAACAACGCAAATTGATCAGTATTAATAATGAGTAGCTGTTCTGATAGACAACGATTAAATTGCTTGATTATATTAGCAGAAGTCGATGATCTGGCAATAAATGTTGATAGGTAGGTAGATAGGTAGGCAGTTAGGTAGGTAGGTGTATATGTATGTATGTATGTAGGTAGGTAGGTATGTAACGTAGGTAGGTATTGTATGTATGTATGTATGCAGGTAGGTAGGTAGGTAGGTAGGTGGGTGTCTATGTATGTATGTAGGTAGGTAGGTCGGTATTATAAATGCATAATAAAAATCGGCATGAAAAAATCTTGTAAACCTGAGTATTGTCATGAAGACTATAATATTTTACTTTTAGATTTCTATTCAACACTCGCCATTATTCAATACGTCTTAACTATTTGCAGCATGGATTTCAGGAATATTTGATGTCGCCTTTACGTTTTCCGCAAGTTACGGAGTAGCCTTTTCAAAAAGATTTGGACACAGAAAAGCTGTTATGGCTGCTGGCGTTTTAGCATCACTGGGGATTCTTACGAGTGGATTCACAACACATGTGTACCAGTTGTTCTTCACATACGGAGTCTTAACAGGTAACATTAATTCATATTTTTAAAAGGGCACGTTTAGTTTTAGCTCAAATAGCTATGCTCTTGTTTACCTCGCGTTGCTTGAATATAGTGAAATCAATTTAAGGAATAACCCCCGCCGCAGGCAGGTATACACGACATATTGGTACAATGCGGGACAGATAGCACGAGCCGATAGGCGAGTTAGTGCTATAGTGGAGCGCATTGTACCAAAATCGAGTGTAATCATGCCGGCGGCGGGGGTTATTGCTATTATATTATATCAACTTTGGTGTCTTTGTTGTCTTATTTGGGCACTTTGGTCACTTTAATGCAGAAAACTGACGTCTTAGAGATCGAGCGTCGGAAATTCAGCACCCGAGACCGAACATTTCTATAAGTTGGAATGCGTTGCAACACACGCATACAGTATCTACTGATACCATACACCTTACGTTCAGCGTTTTATTCACTTTATACTTGTTAAAAACTACCTACTTTAGGCACAGAAAACGGGTCAAGAGCTCAAAGCAAGTGAAAAAGTAACATCTTTTTCGTAGATGAATATGAACAATAGTCCTGGCTTTTTTTGTATACTAACAATAGATTTGCCTCAACCTGTACCGTATGCGTCAACCGTCACAACCTTCTAAGGTGGCACAGAAAGGTCACATTTGCTTTTTTTGATGGATAATTTGGGTCAAATGCGCGGTTTTGAAATATTCCAGAAGTGGGATGACTGCAACTGTGATAAACAGTGTGTGCAGAGGGTGTTGCCCGATTCAGCGAGAGTTGGACGCTGACACTGCTCGTTGCACCTGATGTCAACTAGTGAACTTCACTTTCGCACTGTAATGTTGTGATCACGAGCTCTCTTTACATTGTGTGTAAAAATAAACAAAAACTGCACACTTGCAACAAAGTTTGCAGTAACTCTTTCCGACTCGTTCGTGTCATGCTAAGGTCGATTATATTACTTGGCGATGTAGTGTGGTCAAGAGATACATATTCTTCAGTAGCTATGGTAAAATGCTACATTGTACTCTGTACTCTCAAGTAGACATCAACATTTCGCACTAACTTTTGTTCACGGGGAGTGAGAGGGGGTTTTGATCTAAACGAAGGAATTTCGTTTCTGGAACTTATGCAACAATCTGAGACGGTCCCTTGGAATATCTATGGTGTCCAATCCGTGTCAAGATTTCTACTTGCTATTAATCATTGACTGTCTACAGGTTTTTTTTATAAACTCTAGGAGCCGGGATGGGTGTCGTTTATGTGACCTGTATTGAAATCGTCAGCATATATTTCAAGAAGCGATTTCCCATTGCTATTGGACTGGCCTCGGCGGGAGCCGGTGCAGGTCAGTTTGTCTTATCACTCGTCACTCAAATGATGGTGGATCAATATGGCTGGAGGGGAATGCTTCTATTTATGTCAGCGTTCACTTTACACCTATGCGTGGCAGGAGCCCTCATGCGACCTCTAAGAGCGAGACAGCTACCTACAAAGCACAGATCACCTGACAAGGATTTACAAAGGTCACAGAAGGACGATGAATGCAATAAGAAAATTTACAGCAGTGAAGAAAACCACTCAAAGGCTGAAGAATCTGCAGAATCGTATGACATGATAACAGTGAAGGACAAGACTGTCGATCGCAAACCGAAAAAAACATTTGCTCGGCGTTGTAAATCGTATTTTTTATCCATATATGACGTCACTTTGTTTCAAGAACCCGTTTTCATAACAATTTGTATTATTGGCGTTGGACAAGTGTTTGGAATCAATTCAGCTTCAATTCATCTTGTAAGTATTAAGCAGACAAACGAATCTGCGTATAATCCTGCGAAATATTTCCTTAACGGTATTAACTTGCGTTTTTAATTCCTTCACAAACAAGGATTCATATTTGCAGTATGAAATCTACCTAATATCGAAAATCAGTTATGTTGTAACATTACTTCTTATGATGTGCTTTCCTCTAGGTAAGACGTGCTCGTGACTTTGGTATATCATACAATTTTGGCTCGTACATACCAGCCGTCATGGGATTGGTGCAGCTGATTGCACGACCGTGTTTCGGCGCTGCAGGCCACATACGATGTCTTGGTCCGTCTGTAACTTTTGCAGTCGCCATATTTGCCTGTGGGATTTCGCTAATTATCAGTATTTACGCGATATCCTTTACATGTAAGTATTCGTATGCCCTTAAATTCTAACCAAATGTAAGTATCATGGTCTCTCGGATTACTGGCCGAACTGCTTTGTCGACAGAATACATGCAGCGTCAATGACATATTGTCCAATATAAATGAATAACTATAGGAAAACAGTGACAAACTATTTATCCATTGGCCTGTTACAGTGGTTTGCTTTGAAGCATTGGCATTAGGGACGGACCATTAGATCTTGGGAGGGGGGTGGTCAAAAACAGAAAAAAAAATTTCAGAGCAGAAAGTTAGGAGAAAAAATCTTCAAACTAGTTTGCAAAATAAAAACAATATAAATAAGAAGACAAATGCGTAAAAAAAAATCTGCAAAAGTCTTTAAAATCTTGATTTTTTTTTAGTTTTTACCGACAGGAAGCAATTTTCTGTATTTTTTAGTACATCCTCCAGGCACTTTTTAATTTTAATTTATACATTTAGAGTGACTGTATCCCTTATACTGGAAGTTGTGATTATCTTATCTTTTTAGGACTTTTGTATTCTGATCACTTGAAAATTGTAAAATTATAGAGCCTGCTTTCTACTTGTTTCCTGCGTACAAACCAAGCAGGTACACTAGGTAAAACATTGAAACTATGGTATGGTTGTCAAGACAGAAAGTTTATTTGCCTTTTAAGATCAAGGTAAACAGATGCAGGCCACATCAGGTTCATTTTTTTCACAGCATTTTATCGCAATGATGAATGCAAGAATGGGTGAAAAAGTAGTAACAGGTCAATAATGATAAAACAACATATCAAGTCATATATTTTGCTTCTAAAAAAGGCATTTTCAATTCTTTTTTTCTCAAAAAACAGCCTCAAAAAACAACAGCAACACATTTTTTAACATTCAACAATACACTACGTAGAATGCCATCTATCCAACAAATCCCAACACAAAAACACACAAAAGTGTTGAAACTTTGAAAGTTCCTCGATAGCAAATACTGAATAAATCTGCATGAATAATCGTTTGTGTGTAGAAATGCTGAATGACAATTATCTGAAGAATTTTTCCACCACATAAACAAATCCTTAAGGGACTTATGTAGCAAATTTCAAAGAAATTGGACAAGCCCTTTCAGAGAATACAGATTTTTTGACCATGAATGGCATAAATTGCCCTAAAAAGACAAATATTGAAATTTCACCATATCTATACACATCCAATCAATTTGGACATGCTGCTACAAAGAAATAGATGTTTTGATCAAAAAAGGGCAACAATTGCTCTAAAAACACAAATATGCAAATTTCACTTTATTTTGCAAACAGCTTCTCAGCTTGTCAAAATCAATTGTAAATCATGAGATATGCATGATGTTTGGTGGGGTGAATGTAGGCATTTCACCACGCAGTAGAAAGGGAAGCCAGGAAACCAAAATAGTCAATTTTCAAAACTATAGGAAGCTACTGAGGAGCAAGAAGACCATGTTTCAGAGGAAGATGTGTAATCTGAAAAAAAATGCTCCCCAAGTGCCACCAAATAACACCATTTTAATCTCAATTTTTTTAAAACTCCAACGGCAGGAGGGGGACACCCCCTCCTCACCTCCCCCCGCAAAAATGCTCCCCAAGTGCCACCAAATAACACCATTTTAATCTCAATTTTTTTATAAAGCTCCAACGGCAGGAGGGGGGACACCCACCTCCTGAATTCCCCCCGCAAAAATACTCCCCAAGTGCCACCAAATAACACCATTTTAATCTCTATTTTTCAAAAGCTCCAATGGCAGGAGGGGGACACCCCCGTCCTTACCTCCCCCCCCCCCGCAAAGATACTCCCCAAGTGCCACCAAATAACACTTAATAAGGGGGCGCTGTGCAGTGGCTGACCCCGGCTCATCAGTTCGTCTCCGGTTTTTGTTGTATTCTTTTGGTGTTCGAGGTCGTGTTTGTTCCTGTCACTTTACCTGGACGATTTTAAGTATGGCAGGAAAGTGCATCTTATTCATCGTTGTGATTTGTCCTCTGCTTGACTGCGTTTTGACGACTTTTTATGTCACGGAACCCGAACTTACCAACGCTGCCATTGTTCTCAGGTATAGTCGTGAATTTCTACTCACATTCCAAAACACCATACCAGACACTAATTTGAATATTGACTTCAACCCATCTTCAGCACCAGTCCAAAACAATGGCGATATATCATGTCAAAATAAGAAAAGTAGGAAGAAGAGAGGATCAAGAGGAGGGATCAGAGCAAGACTCCGAAAACGTGGTAGCAGATATCCACTTCCAACCATCACGTTTTCCAATGTAAGATCACTTCAAAATAAGATGGATGAGCTAACGGCCCTTGTAAGATTCGACGGGGATTTTCGTCGTAATAATCTACTGTGTTTTTCAGAAACGTGGCTCACAGAGGAAGCTGACAATATTTCTTTGCCCGGCTATTCCCTTGTTCGTGCAGACAGAAACCCAAACAAAGCAAAAAAGCGGTGCGGTGGAGGATTGTGTGCTTTTGTTAGCAACAGGTGGGCTACCCAGTTCAATATTCACGAACAAGTGTGCACCCACGACTACGAGCTGTTGTCGGTGTCATTTCGACCCTTTTACTTGCCCCGGGAGTTCAGTAAACTAACTGTTATCATGGTTTATGTACCAGGACCCAACTTCAAGATAGCTGGAGAGAAGATTTCCGAAGTCTATAGCGAAGTAATCACGCGATCCCCTGACAATCCTGTCTTCATAGTAGGTGATTTCAATCGATGTGACATGACTTCTCATCTCCCTAATTTGTATCAGTATGTTACAGTTCCCACACGTCTTGGCAGAACTATCGACATGTGTTATCGAAATATTCCCGATGCATATCGCTCCATTGGCAGACCAGCTCTCGGGCGTTCAGATCATAATGTGGTACATCTGCTCCCGAAATATCGTCAAAAGCTGAAAACTGAAAAACCACAAGTCAAAACCATACAGGTTTGGTCTCCGGAAAGCATTGGCGATCTTCAAAACTGCTTTGAGATAACAGACTGGGACATTTTTAAAACATCTTGCGTTGAACCCCAAGAATTGGTTGATACTGTTTCCTGTTATATGAAGTTTTGCGAAAACATTGTGGTAAAAACCAAATCAGTACGTGTTTTCCCGAATAACAAGCCTTGGGTAACAAAAGAAATGAAAATGTTTCTAAATGAAAAGAAATTAGCATTCCTACAAGGGGACAGAAGTAAATATAAGGAAAAAGAAAAGGAATTTAGACAGCAGGCTAGAATTGCGAAATATAAGTACAGAATGAAAGTTGAAGAAAAATTGAAAACAAATAATTGTAAAGCTGCATGGGATGGGTTGAAAGTTATGATGGGTAAAAAACAAAACACTAGCCTAAATTCATTCCCTCGTGATCTACTTGCCTTCCCCGATGAATTAAACAAATTTTATGCTCGTTTTGATGTAAGAGATTTCACCAATGAATGTGTAACATTGTGTCAGAGTTTGAAGCCTGTCTCTGATCAGATTGAGGTCTCCCAAAGCGATGTTGAAGGTAGCTTTTTAAAATTAAACAGTAACAAAGCAGCAGCTCCCGATAAAATTACAGGAAGGGTTTTGAAAAATTGTGCTTGACAACTCGGTCCCATTTTTTCCTACATTTTCCAGATGTTATTAAATCTTCATGTTGTCCCCCGTCACGGTACATGGAAGACATCTACAATTATTCCAGTTCCAAAGAAGCCCAACCCAAAGCAGCTGAATGACTATCGTCCCATTGCCTTAACATCAATTCTGAGCAAGTTTATGGAAAGTATTGTGCGGAAGCATTTGCTTTGTAATGTGGCTGATAAGTTAGATCCGTTTCAGTTTGCGTATAGAGGGGTTGAAGACGCATCTATCACTCTTTTTAATTTACTTTCTCAACATTTAGAATCCGCAAATGCATACATTCGTATTCTTTTTATAGACTTTTCAAGCGCTTTCAACACCATTGAACCATATGTTCTCCTTAGACGTCTTATCAATATGAATGTCGATGCCAACATAATTCTCTGGATCAGTGATTTTCTTAGAGAAAAACCACAACGGGTATGTGTAAATGGCTACATGTCAGAGGAAATTGTACTGAATGTTGGTGCACCACAAGGTTGCGTGTTATCACCTACTCTATTTTCTATTTACACAGATCACATAAGTGCAATACTGCAATATCTTGTTTGTTCAAATTTGCTGATGACATGGCTCTTGTTGGGCTACTCAAAAAGGAAGATTCTCTTTCTGAATATTTCCATAATGTTGAAATTTTAGAGAACTGGTGCATAGATAGCTATTTAGATATGAATATTAGTAAAACAAAAGAGCTTGTCATTGGTTGTAAAGTTTGCCCGGATTTTACTCCTGTCACAATCAACGATGAATCTGTTGAAGTCGTTTCATGTTTCAAATACTTAGGTTCATTTCTAGATGAAAAACTCACATTTGATGAAAATACTGACTATATAGCGAAAAAGTCCCAACAAAGATTATACCTTCTCAACCTCAGGAAACTCAAATCGTTCAATGTGAGTCAAAATATTTTACAAATAGTGTACAGATCCCTCATTGAGAGTGTTTTAACCTATAATATCATTTTGTGGTATGGAAATTTGACTGTCAGAAACAGAAGTAAGCTTTCTCGTATTGTGAGGATGGCAGAAAAATTATTGGCTGTCGTCAAAATTCCCTTGTAAACCTTTACCAGCTGGCAGTGAAAAGGAAAGCGCAGAATATTGTCAATGATTCTGATCACCCTCTCCATGGTTACTTCCAGAAACTCCCGCCAGGGAGACGTTTTCGGGTTCCTCGTGCAAAGAAAAACCTCTTCAAAAAGTAATTTCTTCCATCAGCAGTTTCAATTTTAAACTCAAACTCGATGTAGTTGTTTTAAACCTCCAGTTGGTCCTTTGCTGCTTCAATCTATGTTTCAATTTTTGTATCTATGTCGCTACCTTGTGTGTTTTTAAGCATTTCAATGTGTAATAGCGTCCCTTTTTATAGAATGCTTTTGCTAGTTGTACTATTTTAATTTGTATATGATGTGCCTGAAGGCAACTTTCTACATTTATTGTGGATAATAAAGTAATTGAATTGAATTGAATTGAACACCATTTTAATCACTATTTTTTTAAAGCTCCAACGGCAGGAGGGGGGGACACTCCCCTCCTGACCTCCCCCCGCAAAAATACTCCCCAAGTGCCACCAAATAACACCATTTTTATCTCTATTTTTCAAAAGCTCCAATGGCAGGAGGGGGGGACACCCACCTCCTGACCTCCCCCCGCAAAAATACTCCCCAAGTGCCACCGAATTACACCATTTTAATCTCTATTTTTCAAAAGCTCCAACGGCAGGAGGGGGGACCTGACCTCCCCCGTGACCGCTTGCACGGCCGCTTGTGGTGCTCCGCACCACATCTTTGCCCTCTTTATCTTCAGACAGCGACGAACTAAAAAAATAATTATAAATCTGAAAATTTACTCTGAAAAAAAAATTGCACAGCTAATCTTAATTTGAAAAACAAATTTAGAAAGGTACAATCGTAAAAAAAAAAAATTCACAATTTCATTGTGACCACCCCCTTGAAAATTTAGAAAGGTCTAATGGTCCATCCCTTAAGCGAAGTAGACATATTGTGTAAATTGTGGTGTTGCCAACACTGCCAGGTGTAATTATCAGCTGAGCAGTAATTCAAGTCGATCACAGTGAAATCAACTCAGCCAAAGTTGAAACATTGTCTTGCAGCAGGTCAGATGTAGTCAAAACAACTACACATGAAAGCAAGTGATAAGACTTGGACAGTGCTGGGCCATATGTGGTGGTGTTGTTTAGACTATGTCTGACGTCCTGCTGGACAATATTTCAACTTTTGCAGAGTCGATTTTTTATGATCAACTCATGTTACCACTTAGCTGTTAATTGTACCCTACAGTCTTGGCAACACCTCGATTTAGACATTATGTCAACTTCGCTTAAGGTAGTACGCTACCATTCTATATAGGAGAGCGCCCTCTTTTGTCCAGAAGATGTACATGTTCCTTTTAGACTACCTAACCTGGTGAGCGTGAATAACAGGACAAATGGCAAAAAATCATGCTAGTGACCTATAATATTTCTTTCAGAAGTTTTTATGAATCAAAACAACCGAAATTATATTTTTGCACTGAAAAATCGACAGTTATTTTTATTTTGAAAGATGAGTAGAGAATAATTAACAATTGTAGCTCTGACATAATATCAGTAAGCTAGACGGTCAAATCTCAGGCCTAACAAAATTCACCTTTTTTCATCACTTTTTGCTGTTTAGTAAGAAAATTTGCGTGGTGACCCAAACTTTTTTTGCTTCTAAATCAAAGAACACTGTCTGTTTGATAGATATTGTTGTACTTTTTAACATTTTGAAAATTATGTGCATTTATATGAAGTTTATATTTTTAAAAAAGACTACTTTTACAGTTAAATGATAAATTTAGGGTCTAATATTTAATTTTTAAGACAAGACATCGCAAATTTTATTTGATTGTCCTAATTCAGCTGTCCTGGCAATGCAAAAATGTGGTATGCACACTGGGATCTGTTAATCGTTCACGATAAAATAAAGATTCTGCTGGTAAGTGCAAATTTCGCAAAATGGGAGATTTAGTGGTTTTCTGTCAATTTTGGCGTGTGTTTTTTCAAAAATTTTGCATGGGTACCCCATATTTTTTTCATATCTTTGCAAAGTACACAAAAAGATTATTTCAGAAGTTAACTTCAAGAATGTCCCAACATTTTTTGGAATGGAAGCGTACTTCCTTAATGCCAATGCTTCAAAGCAAACCACTGTAAGATAAGAGAATTGCATATGTAGTGCCATTGTTGTGCTATTTTGCCAACATTTAGGCCTGTTAGATGTATGTAAATTACGATAGAAAAAAAAACACCGAGCGTATTATCAGCGATTTCAGTTGACATTATTATAAACCATCATTAAAGAGTTGTAATCTAAAACGTGCATTCATCCCTTCTATTCGAATAACCAATGACTGGCCACCTGTTTAAGATTTCAAGTTTTCATCACGTCATTATAACCACATAATATATTTCGTTGCTCCTTATCCAGTTTCCCTAGAAGGTCCATTCTTCTGTTGGTGTAAGAAAAGAACATTGCATTGCGTTATTAACAAGTCTTGGTTTTTTTCTTGTGTTCATAATGTAGCTCAAGTCATCTTGCTTGCCATTTACGGTACGTGTTCGGGAGGATACTTTGTGTTCAGGGCAATCGTGATAAAGCACTTCCTTGGAGACGAGAAAGTAGGGCAAGCAACAAGTTTACTCATCCAAGTCCTTGGAATTATTTCTTTCTTCGCCGCGCCTTTGGGAGGTAATGTTTGCAGACAGGTGGTACGATATAATACACGATGAAACATGTTATGAACTCATTTGAAGATCGCTTTAAGTAGTCCTTGTGTTAGAAACTTATCTAGGTTAACTTTCTTTTAAATATTTGCCTAAATTTTGTTGCAAAGGCACAAGCATTCTTCAAGTTCAATCGATGCTTCATGTAAATCGCCTTCTTTATACTATTTTAACACATTTGCTCAAGGTAGTTTGCCACCCGACAGAGAAAGACTTACACTTTTGCTCATTACGTCAGACGATAAAAACCATTCAAACTATCGAACCTGCAGAAAATATCTTTCTTAGAAACCAAAATATTGAAATAGAATTATATTCAAATTTCCGTTGCAGTGCAATTTGTCGTATAAAATGATATTCTTATATTTCAAAAAATACGGAAAAAGGGCCCGGTCCTTAGCTTTAAAAAGATTGGTTACCCTTCCTCCGAGCAATCTGACTTTTGCAAACAACTGTACACCAGTATGTTAATGTCAATTAGAACAATACATGTAATTTCTGTACTTATACATGTTACACATGTACACACTTTTCTCCCCGTAGGTTGGATGCGCGATTCTTCAGGTATATACGATGGATTTTTTTGGCTATCGGGATCATGGTTGTTACTTGCATCCGTGTTAGCAGCTTTCCTTCCAATGATAAATCGTCTTGGAAAACTGAAATGTCGTCAGGGAAAATCGAAAGCGGAAGACAATGACGTAGAAACGAAATCCGAATCCACCGATTCAATACTCAGTACTCCCTAAAGCCCCAACAGCTGAGAATTTTGTGCATTATTTTCATTATATTATTTTCAAAACCAAAGTTGGTTCGTGTTAATGTGCAAACTGAAGGATGTGTATATAAGTATCACTGCTCGTCGATTTTGACAATGCGTACACGTATTTGCAGGTTAAATAATAAACAGGTGCCGCACTCAAAAAATGGCGCTCCCACAGACAAGTACAACAAATGCAGTATTTCCTGCACATTCACATCGTGATCATCCAAGAAACAAGCATTTTGCCATTTACTTGAATGCACCACGCACGATGACAGACATTTTGTCGTCGTAATTTTTATTTTCTCTGTCACATGATTAGTTTTTGTAAAATGGCAAAAAAAATAATATGATGTTAAAACCTTTGGATTTGCATGCCAGTTTTGACACGCATGACAGTGTGATACACTTTTTAAATCTTTAATGGGTCTTATTCAAACAAAACTCTTGCAAAACTGAGGACATTTTGAGATCGGTTTATTACACATTCGCATCTATTGGGGCTTTAAACTCGATTCAAAAGACATGAATTGGTAACATCAAATTTAAGTAACCAAAGTTCTGCGGCTTACCAAGCTTTTTTTTTTACATTTGTAAAATCCTTACAAGAGCACAGATTACCATTCGTAAACAGTGATGTTGCCAACGAAACAAAAGTTCTTCTTTCTATTAAAGACTTCACTTTCTGCACCAGTTGACGTTCAGAAAAGCTTTTAAGGTGTTGTTAGAAATTTGCCCGCAAAAGCGAGCTGTGATAACATTTGACTTTTCCTTATTATCTAAAGCAGATAATGACAATTTTTCAAAACTAAAAAGTGTATGATTTACTATGGCATAAGCAATTAATTTTCTCATTGATAATAAGAGACGTGGATCTTGGCATTAGTCGCACAACAAGCAAAAACCAACGGTATTCAATAACTATACATTATTTCCAAGTTTGTTATATTAATTATAAATAATTGAAATCACAAACATATTGTGAATGTATTAATTTCTATGATTGTGTTCAAATATGACATTTTGTCTCGTAATTACTTTCGAATACTTATTAACTGTAATACTGTAATGCACCGCCTGGTGGCCATATATGGATCGATTTCACAATAAATTGACTTTAATATGTATGTCGTACCATGCTGTCTTTGTGCCGAGTTTCAACAAATGTAGGGTAGGCATGTCTTAGTATTGGCTTGAGACACCTGTGCAGCACATGGAGAGTTTTGCGTCATTTTCCCTATATTTCGACATCTTGTCCATCAGCACCAAAGTGAAGAAATTCTTTCTCCATATAACTTCCAGTGAAGATGAAGTCTACAATATCTAAGGGTGTCTAATATCGTGAACTTGTAACGCAGATGGAGGGGTCGATGTCTGCCTTGTGTTCGCCATGGCTGGTTGTGGTGGTAACAGTGCATCATGGGGTTGGCTGTTACTTTATTGACCTGACTTGGTTGTGCTACTGCATTGACCTGACTTGGTTGTGCTGGATGGTCGGGAATGCTAGTGTCGTTTAGGATCATCTAGAAGGCTGCTGTCAACTGATCAGTGTTGTCACTTGGCCAGGACAAATCTGGAATTTGATCTGGTGATGTGTTTGCCTGTTGCTCGCTCGGGCACTTTATTGAGACTAATAGGCATTGTGAAGGCTACTTATTACTGATTTGAAGATTCCTAACTGACCTGTTAAAAGTTTAAGACAAACAATGTGTTTTTCCTCTAGACGTATAAGAGCTCTGTAGCTGCCACATTAATGTTTTGTAAGAATGTCAATTGGATTTTTTTCACTCCGGCAGCGGACTTTAATATAGAGTGAGTGCAGGTTAGAGTGAAAATCTTGAGTAGTCCTCGGAAAGTCAGCCGAAATACGTAAACAAACCAGAGATTTTGTTCACAAAAGGATTTAGGGAATGAGCAATCATCAGAGTTCAGGCAAGGTATAGGTCATTTTATTGCAAAACGCTCACTTTGCTTAATTTTATCGTTCAAAGTCCCGACCCAAGATCGGTTGTAGTCATAATTCATTTGCCCATTCTCCCTACGCAGCTATCCGCGGTATGGTTGACCTTTGGATGACCCGCATAGATACAGCCCACCCAGTCTGGTTCCCTGACCTCCCCTTTCGTTAGCATACCGCAGCCAGCGGTAGACAGGGGCAGGGAACCAGATCACAGCCACAGATAGTTGCGTTTACAGCTATCAACGAAGTTGCAGTTTATGGCCTGGACACACGGTCCCTCCGCGATGCAATGCGTTATTCAGATGTGCTAAGATTAATGATCCACTTCAACGATGCTGCGCTCTCGTTTGTTGCTAGTTAGATATGCTATTCATTTCGGCAGATTTTTAAACTGGATAGCATTACTGTAAAAAGAGGGCTGTAATATGGGTATAGAGGAGGCATACTGCCATTTTGTGCAAAATAGGGAATATTACCGACACTTCCAGAACAATTCACCACACTCACGCGTTTCACATGAAAACAGAACACAAATTATCGCGTTCACCCCACTCAAACGTTCACAAATCACAGAACCGAACCAAGTCCATATTATGCTTATTTCGAACTGATAAATTGATATTGGAAGTAGAAAATAGATATAGTGTTATATTTCAATATGCGACATATTTAAGCTTACCATAAAAAGTAACAAAAAACCTATTTTCAAGTTCCTTTATTGAAATTTCGTTGTTGCAGCCTGGATTTGTCACGGATTGTCCGGCCTTCGGCCTCACACCGCGGCCTTTGATCGACTATCTAAGAGATATTGCAATACTCCGATACTGTGTGGTTCTATAATAGACAGCAGTTCCCTGCTATTGTCTGTGATTCTATTGAACCAAAAAACATTTATGATTCCAAATCACACCTTTCGTTTTCGTAAAGCTCCAGTAGCTGTAAGTCTTTTCGGTATTTTTTCAGTCTGGCAAGTGAAGCGTTTTATTCTACAGCCAAAGATCAATATCATGTGGTTAATGTTCAACTTGACATCATAGCCTGAGTCCGGGTAATGTCCTGCCAATAATACCGTATCCGGACTATTTTTATTTGTCCACAATGATACTGCATATTGTGTGGAAATGCACCGTATTGGCATAGCTGATGTTTTACATTTCAACTTACCTCCGGGAGAAGAATAAGAAGATGCTTTATCAAAAAGGATTCTGAAAATGTTATCAAAACTTATAGCTTTTTAAAACAAAATTATTATCCGTTACAGTTCATGAAAAGAACGCAGAAAAATATTTTTTGTAACAAAGGGATTAATATGACCCGTTTTGAGAAACTGTAGGGCACCCGAAAAAGAAAGGGTTGTTTTGTCATTCTAGAAGTGTAAAAGTGCTATATCAATCCGCCAGGCAGATATGTGTTTCAACACAGGGGCGAACACAGGGGCGTTTTACTCAAAAAAGAAGGCGTCCAGTCTCCTGCTAATGTCGAGAAGTGCAGAGTCCACGTATTACAAGTCATAGATACATGTGCAGGTTGGTAACTTAGATATGCACGGCAATAGACGTGGAACACAATGGCAGGTTGTCTTACATATGTTAGAAACGGCGCAAATCCTATAAATAATTGTCGACAGTTATAGCATGCTATAAAGTTTTTGTCTGACCAGAGACGTTGCCATCCCCTGTTAGTCACTCATGGGTATTCAATTGGAAACGTACACACGTTGCATATGCTGCCTTCTGTGGTGAGGACTTTTGTATTACAGTCTCAATAAAGCTTGGAGGTACAACAATTCGAACCGGTAAGCAACCACGTAAACGTGTTTTTTGTTTTGTTTTGTTTTGTTTTGGTTTCGGTTTTCAGCCCTTTTTCCGTAAGCGATTACGTATGTAACGTGAAACCCTATGGTCCTGGAGACCCCGTTAAAGCACCAATGTACCGTACGATATGCCAGTGAATTTGCAAGACTTATCAACTCAAGATTTTGTCGAATCACCTCTCACTTCTTGCTTTGACTACAAGACTATCCTCATGTCACCAAGCATTCATTTTGGTGGCTATCATTCTGTCAATATGCATAGCAAAGTCCCATTTTGTTGTTTCATGAAATGTGGATATATTATCTGTCACGCCCTAAACAAAAGAAATTTTCACAATATTCTACGCTTGCCCGGGTTTTAAAAATCAGTCACAAAATCTGCCCAATTCCGTGCTGCCATTGAAGTCGATCGATTTTAAAATAGGGTATAACAATTTGAATATCCTAAAGAAGTAGGAAAACTGTGTAAAAATACAGATTAGCACGTATTAAAGTACGCGTTTTGGAATTTTCCAGCAGTGTATTTTCTCTCTCTAGTGTTGGGCTGCCATCTTGTACCAATCGTTGTAACCAAACTTTGAAAGTTATGTTGAGACCATTTTTCATGCGTTTTGCGAAAAATTGCCACTGAAGATCAAGAGAGTCTTCAATTAATTTTTTCCCAAGGTAAAAAAGTACCATGGTTATATTTTTTCGCCAGTCACATATAACCTTAAACATTCTCTGCCGCATTTCAGGAAATCGTAACGGTTGTAAAACCTTTCCGATTTTCATGAAGGTTTTATATCCCCATCTCCAAAGCTTACGATCGGTCTTTGCAAATTAGATTCAATTATCCTGTCCTGCAGGAGGTGAGTTGAGGTGAATTCTTGGTTTTATTTTACACCTTTTGTTTGTCTTCCATTTGTTGTTTAAGGTAGAATGTGCCGAAGGGGGCAGTTTTGTTGACACTCAACTTTCTGAATTTTGTCTATAGTGGATACATAAAAATGAATCGAATTTTGAGTAACCACGAAACTTTACTTTTCTTTAAGAGATTGGAGACATGGTATAGTGGTCATGATTGTGATTTTCAAGTAACTGTAAACTCGAGGTAATTATATATTCTTTAATCATTAACTTTGTTTTATGAGTCCCATTTCTGTTACCCGATAATGAGAGAGCATAGCTTAAAGGCTCCATTAAGAAAGTCGCGCACTTTTTAATTCAAGATTTCGCAACGTAACATGATGTGCCCCGCCTTTGTGTACACACTTTAAAGCTTAGCAAAGGTTAATGAAATACAAAATCTTATCTGCATTTGTTGCGAGAAACTGCAATCACACAAGCGTAATTTTATATAATGTAATAGCAACCATAAAATAAATCGAATGAGCGACTAATTTCGAATATGAGATTTGCTTGTTATTTATTGCAAAACCTGTCCTTCTTGTTATTCGTTGCAAAACCTATCCTTCGACGTTTCCTGTAGAGTCGATCTTCTTATGTCTTGTAAAGCCTCGTTTTTGCTAGGTTAGGCGCTTTAAAATACAATTATTTGTTTTCCGTCCGTAGGTTTTCAGAGAAAATTAAGAAAACAAACACAATGTTAACGTTATAACAAATAAAAATATTATTTTTCAGAAAGAAACACTGCATGAAAACCCTATAATACTTACTGTATTAACATGGATTATTGCCTGTATTTTAGCTGAAGAGTGCATATACAGATGAATACAGTCAAGAATCCATTTTTTGTATTCAGCAAGCCTGTATTCACGTGGATTCATGTGAATTCACGTGTATTATACTATAATACAGGCAACTCATTAATGTGAATTTATCTGAATTATTGGGTTTTCATGCAGTGAAACCAACTTAAAATTAAGCTTATGTTAATTCATGTGTTTTTTTCTATGTTTTGGTTTTCCCCTGGCTAGCTGGTAAGTTTTTAAAAATCCAAGGACGGCAAACAAAAAATTTTCTTTAAACGGCCGTAACAGATATCATATCTGTTTATCAAACTGACATATTTAGAGTTGTTTACCGTAGGATGGATGAACTTGAAGCGTATCTGATTGCAATCTTAATTTATTACATATTGCCATGGCCTGATATGTACCACACGTACATCGCCATATGTTTGGTTTTCCCCTGGCTGGCTGGTAGGTTTTTTAAAAATCCAAGGACGGCAAACAAACAATTTTAACAGCTTTCATACCTGTTTATCAAACTGACATATTTAAAGTTGTTGACTGTGGGATGGATGAAATTGAAGGGTATCTGATTGCAATCTTAATTTATTACATATTGCCGTGGCCTGATATTACCACAACACGTACATCGCGACATTGTCTAAAGTATGCAAGGCTTACTTTCTATCCAATAGCAACGTACGATTGGGTCACTCACAATATACAACACATCTTTGAAAACAAATTGAACATTGCAGAGCCCCAGCTCTACCGATTGTTTGATATTTCTATCAAGAATTAGTGTGTAAGTTTTGTTGGTGTGGGAGAGGGAAAGAAAAATGTCAACGTTACCATGTACCACACCATGAGAGATGTACCGTGGATCACTGTGGGGGATTATTAAGGAAATAGGTCTACATATATACAAATCGGTCAGTGATGGAATACCCTTGTCTGTACGGACGCCCGAAATTCCACCGTTGCTCTGCGAGGTTCATGTTGGAGTAAGTTTAGCATGTCCATCATATGCAGATTCTAAAAAGGTACATCGGAGGATGGCGAGTTCGACACCGGCAGGTCCAAGTAACGCACTCACTTTCAAAGGATGGTGATTTCAAGATTCCAGCACGGTGTTGTGCCCCTGAGCAAGTACTTTACTCGACATTGCTCTATTGGGGTAGTGGGTATACGTACGTCATATTTAAAATTGTTTGTCGTGGGATGATGTATGATACACATACAAAGGCAGGCGAGAAGCTATTTATGTCGATGAATGTGTAACGCCCCTTTCTTTAGAGATTTTATCTCGAAGCGTCCCTCACGTGGCCAAGGCGTGTGAAGGTCATTGACTCAGATCGTAAGAGAAGTAGATAAGAGATAGTGTGATAGTTTAATTAATTATTGATTAAGAATTCAATGAGAACAATCGAGAACGGGATATTTCATGGTGTGATCCTATTTAATCCTAAAAACTATCAAATAATGGCGGGAAAATAACCTCGTGATAACTTTTGTAATTATGTAAGTCTTTAGATGTATTTAATTTTGTAGAGAACTTAGACTAGGGGACTTGCGATCAGAGCTGAGACGGTGAACGATATGGTCGCCATCTTGCGATAAAGTGCAAGGTTGTGTTACAATCTACATCTTGGTGAGTCAGCTTCAGTTACTGAAAGCACTACGATCCAGACTGGTACCTCGACTTGTAATTCCCCTAAGAACGAGCGCGACAAATTGATGGAGAATCCGGAGTATACTGAAGCAGCACGAATGTAGGATTCTGAGGTCTGGTGGTAGATCTGGTGGTGGAGTCAACGAGGGGCGTGTACGAGCTGAAGAACCATTGAACCAGCAGCACGGGCGACTGTATGGTGATATGTAGCGGTTGATCGAAGATGCACCGCAGCGGATGGAGGTGAACTATGACCAGAGAGACGAGGGCGGCTTGCAGACATGGACGTCCGAGGTAGGCAATGTGACATTATTAATGTTGTGATAACGTCATGTCTCGAACATACACCTGACGAGAGAATGTTTGTCTACAGAAATGGCTGAAGAAGTTTGAAATGTGTGTAACCTAGAACAAGTTCGACCAGCCAACGTCAGCGATGCTTGTGGTTCACCTTCCAGTCGGCTTTGCAATACACGGACTGATTACGTGACGAATGAACTGACAATCATAAGAAGCAGAATTTCGGAATACACCCACCCATAAAGTGCGACGACAACGTACAAGATGCATGACTTTTCAGTTTTGTTGATTGTATTTTCTGGTATTTTGGAAACCACCCTTTTATTAGGATAATACTCTGGACATGTATGCAAATGAGGCGTCTTTCTTGCTTTCTTTGAAGTGTTGTTTTATTTTTGTTTTTTAATGAAGTGTTGAAGTTATGTTCTTGTTGAAGAGGTAAGTGTATAGGAGTTTTGGATGTTTGGTTGTTTATCCCCCCTCAGTTGGCTACGAATGCCATTGCTAGTGATCCGTAAGTGATACAATGATCCCTAGATTTGCCCGAATTGCCTGAGAAATTGGGCTTTTGGAGATGAAGCGATATTGCGGTTTATCGCGTTTATTTTTGGAGTTTTTGAAGTTGTTTGATGATGTTTTGTGTCGATGTTTTGCTTTTGTTGTTTTATGTTTTATGAAGATTTTTGGAGATAGAAAGAGCCCCGCATTTTGGCACAGAAGTTGCTATTTGCTACAGTCTAGTGATGCCTATCGGTCGTTACTATGGTTACCCTAAACCTTTGACCGTGATATCAGAATACACCAAGCAAAATTACGTCATCCTTCTCAATGTCCACCACCTTCCAGTTCACTCCCCTTTCAAACAAATTAAAGAAAATTATCATTGATATATGGCACAATTTTCGAATGATTTTAGTCGATTTTCTTGTATTTTATGTAGAGTAGTTGAACTTTGAGTTTGTAATTGGATGTATATTTAGTGATTTTATTAGTATTTTGTAAGTATTTTAGATGCGTTAATGTTAGTCTGTAATTTTCTAGGTGCACGAATGATGACACTCCATATGTGATGCATGCGTATTTTAACCACACCGCCTTACAATTAATGTATTTTCTTAATTTTAAGAAGATTGTAATTGTCAGCTATTCGCCATACTTCGTCACTCGATTTGATCAGCGAGGACGCTGGTTACTAAAAAGGTGGAAGAGTGTACGCCCCTGCCTGTAGAGATTTTATCTCGAAGCGTCCCTCACATGGCCAAGGCGTGTGAAGGTCATTGACTCAGATCGTACGAGAAGTAGATAAGAGATAGTGTGATAGTTTAATTAATTATTGGTTAAGAATTCAATGAGAACAATCGAGAACAGATGTACATTATCTGCAATAAATCTGAAGATGTTAGCGCCGGTGTTGAAATTTGTGTTGATGATATTCGCGGATGGATGAGAAGTAACATGCTGGTGCTGAACGATAACAAGACCGAAGTTATTTATTTTTCATCACGCTTGAAACACGATATGGCAGAACTGAATAACCTCAGGATTGGTGAACTTAACATCACTCCCTCTCCTTTCGTTCGGAATCTTGGTGTTATTCTCAAGAGGGATGGCTTTATGTGTGAACGTATCAGTCAACTTTGTAGGAACGCATATTTCTCTTTATCAAGAATCGGTAAAATTCGTAAATTACTCGACAAGCCCACTACTGAGAAACTCATTCATGCATTCGTTACCTCTAGACTCGACTATTGTAACAGTCTACTCTATGGCATCTCAAATGACCAGCTGATCCGTCTGCAGTCTTTCAAAATGCAGCAGCCCGTCTCGTCACAGGTACACGCAAATATGACCACATCACCCCTGTTTTCATTGATTTACACTGGTTACCTGTGAAAGCTCGTATACAATTCAAAATTTTATTGACTACTTTTAAGATTGTTAGAGGTGATGCACCGCTTTATCTGACCGATTTAATTGATCTGTACGTACCGTCAAGAAATCTGCGATCTTCTGAGAAATTGCGTTTAACTCCTCCTCGCGGATATTTTAATAAGTCCTACGGTCAGAGAGCTTTTTCGGTATGTGCCCCTTTGCTGTGGAATGCACTGCCTTCAGAAATTCGTTGTGCTAGAAATGTTACTTCTTTTAAACGTTGTTTGAAGACCAATCTTTTTACCAAGTTTTACTCGTAATTGTAGTTGTTTGAGTTTGTAGCTGTTTTGTATCTTTTAAATACTTGTGTTCAGTGCACTGAGACGTTTGTGGAGTGCGTTTTTTAAGAATTAAATATTAAATATTAAATATTATATTCCATGGTGTGATCTTATTTAATCTTAAGAAACTATCAAAGACTGGCGGGAAAATTACCACATAATAACTTTTGCAATTATATAAGTCGTGAGATATATTTAGCTTTGTAGAGAACTTAGACTAGAGCACTTGAAATCAGAGCTAGGACTGTGAACGATACGGTCGCCATCTTGCAATAAAGTACAAGGTTGTGTTACAATCTACATCGTTGTGTGTCAGCTTCAGTTACTGAAAGCATTACAATCCAGTCTGGTACATAAACTCGTAATTCCCCTAATTACGAGCGCAACAAATGTATTTAATCGGGTCTAGGTTTGACCCGACATTTATTATTTACTTATTGGGTTCGCCTGTTGGATGAGTAATTAAATAAACAAAGTATGTATACTGGGCTTCCTCTGGTAGGTTATGTCGTGTAGAGATAGTGTGATAAGAGATAGTGTGATAGTTTAATTATTAATTATTGGTTAAGAATTCAATGAGAACAATCGAGAATAGGATATTACATGGTGTGATCTTATTTAATCTTCAGAACTATCAAAGACTGGCGGGAAAATTACCACGTGATAACTTTTGTAATTATATAAGTCGTGAGATGTATTTAGCTATGTAGAGAACTTAGACTTGAGGACTTGCTTGTAGTAATTTTTTAAAACGGTCATAAAAGAGCATGTTCACCTTGCGCAGACTTGTTCGTAAAATTCACACTTATTCTCGCTACGCTAAACCCGGCTGGCTGAGTGAGCCTCGCTTGCTAGAAAGACCGCATCACCGTATGGTTTACGATACAGCTGCAGACGAGGGGCTGTGAGAGAGATTCGCCCGCAGGCGGCAGAGTTGCGACTGAAAAATGACCTGAGGGCAGCGCTGCCCTAAGGGCAGCACGCGTGGGGCAGCTCAGAGCAAAATAAACATGTGCACAACATTCAATGACGTCACTGAGGAATTGTATGTCTGCCCTGAGGGCAACTCAGATATTTAATGGCAGATTGGCTGATAGGTTTGGAAATACATGTCTGCTCTGAGGGCAGCAATATGTCTCAGCTGCCCTCAGGGCAGACATACATTTCCTATCCTTACAGTATATCTACCAATCTGCTCTGAGAGCAGTGATATATCTGAGCTGCCCTCAGGGCAGACTTACATTTCTTATCCTGTCTGCCAATCTTCCTTGGGGCAGCAATATTTGAGCCACCCTCAGGGCAGACATACTGTTCCTTAGTGACGTCATGGATGTTGTGCACATGTTTACGCCGCTCTGAACTGCCCTGAGGGCATCGTTGCCGTCAGATCATTTTCAGTAAGTTGCAACTTCTGTCGCCTGCTTCGCGCCCTTATACCTGTTTTGCACACTGAACCGTGTAGAGAGTCCACGCCTTGGTGTGCAGGGAGATGAAATAGTGCTACTATCGTTCAGTTGTGGCTTTATCCGTGTCTATGTTACTGCATATAAACCTAACTATATTTTCCGAGATATGTCATTACAACAAAAACACTGTTTGCAATCAGTTGAGATGATGTGTGATATACATACAATAGCAGGCGAGAGAATATTTATGTCGATGAATGTATTTGATTGGGTCTGGGTTTGATCCACCATTTATTTTATTTTGTTCATGATATAAACATCTTATTTTTTTCACAGGTCCTCGAAACCCATCGAACTAGATGTGAATAAATTCGAATATTACGTAGAAGACGGTTTCCATGTGCACCGCGTCGTGCTGTATGGTTCTCCATTTGTGCTCAGCTTCAATCCTGGATAGATATATGACGTAGATTATTGGAACGTTTTCTTCATTTAATTACCGCCCCACCGTGATTCAAGACGTTAACGTTATTCAGATTTTCTAGAATCAATGATTTATTTCGACGATACTGCGCTCTCGTTCGTTGCGAGTTAAGACATGCATTTCCTTTCTTTAGATTTTAGACAGAGCTTGCGTGATATATAGGTATAGAAGAGGCATACTGCCATTTAGTGCAAAATGGGTAGTATTACATTCCCAGAACAGTCTTGATTTTCTCAGAATTGGAAAGATTTATAGTAGCGTCGGGGACAGATATTCAACTTCTTAAACTTCTACGATACATTTTGGTCTACCACTTGTGGATCATAGCCCACTTTGCTATTTTGTAGCTCATCAGTAAATAACGCTTTCCCATGAAATCGAGAATTTTCTATTTTCCGATAGAGTTAATACAGGTAAATAGTGAGTATTTTTGTTTCTTTAGTATTAAATTTTGCACAAAGAACCGTAATTTTCATCCTTGATTTCGAAAGGGAAAGGTCAGAAGTTTTTCTCGTTTATGTCAATTGTAGTATCCGAATTACTTATTACGCTCGGTTGAATCTTTTTTAATTTTTTTTGAAATGGCGGGAATCACTGACAGTGGGCATACTGCAAATGATTTATGTCCTGGGCTTGGATATTGCACCGTTTGTGAGAAGCAGTGCCAAGGAAATGCTATTAAAATGTTACCGTGTCTCCATTCCTGTTGCAGTCGCCATAAAGGAGATAGCTTGAGCTGCAAAACATGCGCTGACGACATCTCCCGGTATTTTGACTTAAAAATCTCAAGACAAACGTTGCGGCTTCAATTGTTCAGAATTGCAGGGCCTCGGGATTTGAATTAAAGTTTTTTTTGCAGCTATTGCTATGCCCTCACTTCAGAATGTAAAATTTGTGAACGCAAAATTTGTTCACTCTGTGACGATCATAAAGGGGATGATCACACATGTGAAGCTATCGAGGAACGTCGTGACTACTGTCGCGATATCAAATGCTCACTGCACATGAAGAACCGTGTAGAAATGTACTGTGAAAATTGCAAGGCACTGATATGTCAAACTTGTTTCAACATCAAACATAGAGGGCACACATTCAGAGATTTGTTTGATGATGATGCCGCCCCACTCGCTAAAGAAAAAATGGCGGACGCATTGATACAACTGACACATAAACGGAAAGAGCTAGAAACACATAGATATAGGGTGCAAGAGCACAAGCGATCAACAATAGCAAAATACAATGAAATGCAAGAAGAAATTAAACGCCATGCAGACGATACAGTTTCGAAATTGATAAAAGGCGTAAAAAATATGGAAAAAAGTCTGTTGGAATTACTGAAGGAGAAATGTGATGAAATTGAAGGAAGCTGTGATGATAATACTATTGACATAGATAAAAGTATAAACCACATCAAATACACCATCGCCTTTCTGTCAACGTTAACCAAATATGGGGACAACGCACATGTTACTACCGCTAGCAGAGGTTACGGAAACTACCGAGCACCTCATTAAAGAGACTGGTATAGCATCTAAGCTTAGTGTACCAAAACTTTCGGAATTCACCCGAGACAACGTTAACATTCACGGTTCGCTTGGTGTGTTCGGCCGAAACGCGGCCTTACCGTCGTCTGCGAAAATCATCACAACCGGTCTTTCCGGCCAGGATTGCAAAATTGGCCGCTGTTTCGAGGTGGGCCTGCGTCTTTGTAATGGAGATGACGTCGAAGTGAAAGAATCCGAAGAGCTGTCTGTAACTCTAATAGATCCTGGTGCGCGTACTTCGCAATTAAAGGCCATACCTTGTGATAATTTAAATACTGAGACAATACATATCGTTATTATACAACCTGAAAGCGCAGGCGATTTCAGATTGAGTGCCAAAATTAGCGATGTCAATATATCCGACTCCCCGTTACATATCAGCGTCTCTCCGTGGTTCTGTTCAGAATCTTATGGTAGGAAAGGTGCGGGGCTAGGGGAGCTCGAAGGGCCGTGTGGCGTGTTATAGGGTCCTGATGATGGAGATGTAGCAGTAGCGGATTATTACAACAACAGGATCAGCATTTTTAAAGTCGGCTGTACTGAAGGAATGCATCCTGAAATTATTGAAGAGGATGTCATGCCTCGAGATGTTGTCACAACAGAAGATGGCATGATCTTCATTTCAGGTGATACAAACAACAACAAATATAATGGCAAAATTATAGTGAGAAAACAAAAGTGGCAGTGCCAGAACTGTCATTACTTCATCCGAAGATCTCAAAAAACCTCATGGTATTGCTGTCAATGAAATCCGTGATGAGTTATACGTCGCCGATAGCAGGACTAATCACATAAACATATACTCGACGAGTGACCTCCGCTTTAAGAAATCGTTCGGAAGAATGGGGAGCGGAAACGGATATTTCAATTACCCAGAATTCATAGCTGTAGATAGCCAGAAGAGAGTCATCGTTTCTGATTACCACAATAGACGTGTTCAAATTTTTGACGCAGATGGCATGTACCTGACGGAAATTTCAGGCGATAAAATCCTTCAGCCAAGAGGTGTTGCAGTCGATGAGAAGGACAACATATACGTGTGCGATGCCCAGAAAATATGCGTTTCAATGTTTGATAAATCGTGCTGTTTCATATGCGACATCGTAGAGCCTGGCCATATAGTGTCTCCCATTGGCATTGCCATTCAAAGTGGTCCACCATCAAAAATCGTTGTCGTTGATAGTGGAGCGAATTGTGTCAAACTCTTCACCTAGAGCACTTTGGTATATTGTGATACGCGCGGTATAGTAAGGGCCAAAGAACTGACCTTTTCTGAACAGGTAACACACAAATATAGGCTGATAGATACTGCACGATGGATATGCTTTATTCAGACTTGTTCCCGCTCCCTCTGCTCCGTTTTTGAAAAGAGCTAATGTCACCTTTGTCACTTCAACTGTGTCGCTCTCAGATTCGTTAGACAAATAATTAGTCGACCTAATAAAACGTACTATACGGATATCTACAACACTGACGTACGCTGTAACTGAGGAATGGACCAGCACATCATAGCCGACGTGGTCGCTCAGGATGCGACTTAGTATACCTTTTTCGCGTTCCAATTTTTTCAAATGATAATCTTTCGGATATTGCACGGCATGCATACGCCTGCCCCTTTCCAAATTTACTTACGTTTACTTCGAAGATTGTTTATTTTTATGACGACGCCCTCACAGACTTAAATATATAATCCTAATCACATACGCCTGTAACGCTCGTCATCAAGTATTATTATATAATACTCGCTACGCGTTGAAAAATGCAGATTACATGCTAGTCTAACTCTTTAAGACGTTCACGCCGTGTCGAATATCAATCAATTTGATAAGATATGCAGCACACTATACGAACAGAAGAAAGAGATACTAGTTATGCAGTAGAATTGTTTTCTTAATATGCAGTAGCCGCAATGTTTGTACTTTGAAGGCGGGTGAACTCTTTTACGATTAATGCGTTAAATCATTTTTTCGCCTTTACCCGCAAGAAGAAAATTTTGCCAAGTGTCACAGCGATACTCACTTCCAACCTAGCAAAGACATAACAGAGAAAATTTTACAATGTAGAAATTTGTCGTGTATGTTTAGTAATGATAAGGTTTACTATTGCCAGTACCATAGTTTCTTTATTATGTATCTTTTCATACATATACTGGAATGTGATAATTTTAATTACTGGAACTTGATTAAACTACTGACAATATATTGTTATACTTGTAGCCTTAAATTCTGAATCTTCAAGGAAATCATCATTATTTCTTTTAAAAACTGCAATGCTGACTTGTTTTAGATGGATTTTGACTGTTATGTTAACATTAAATGTTAGATTGTTATAGTAACATTAAATGTTAGAAAGCTTAATTATTCCGTGACTGTATCACTATTTTGAATTGTTGCTTTCAACCTGACAAAACTTACTTTACCTAAACAAGATCTCAAAAAGGTGATTAATAGTAACATTGGATGGGAGGGGCATGTTGGTTCAAAAGAAAATTATCAATTGCGACAATTTTCTCCAGTTCCCCTCACCCGTATATCAAATGGTTCAACCCTAAATATTGATAAAGGGTCACTGTGTTGACTCGCAAGTTAAATCGTGTGATAAGTCTTGAGTACAACCATGAAAATCGTGACTGTTTAATCGACTGACATTGGCAAAATGGTGTGAATCAAAATGGTAAGTCATTCATAGATTACACTCATTTATTCGATGATGATTGTTATACGCCCATTGATGTACGCGACAGTTTGGTTATTCCGAACAGAGGTTGACAGAAGATGCAAGATGAGATCTGTTAAAAGCGCCCGTTCATTAATGTAGAACTCTCAGTCAAAGCAGACATGATTAGGGGGCACTCAGGGTGATCCTTGCGAAGGTAAATGTGCCCTATAGTGAATTAATGAACCGGAGCTTTTAATTCACCACACGATAGGGCACAGTAATTTACCTTTGCAAGGATCACCCTGAGTGCTCCCCAGATCACGTCTGCGTTGACTGAGAGCTGTATAGTGTTAATTTAACGCAATACAGGCAACGTTAGAAAGAATGAATGAGTGAATCTTTGCTGAATCATGTTACACAAACACTGTCTTTTGTAATGGTGTAATAATGAATATTGATGCTTATGGTCGTAAAGGTTTCTCATAGAGATATTGTTGTCAAATGTGAGCGACAGTGAAAGCGAGGTCAATGGGGCCTTTTAGGCTATTCCGTATGTAGCATTTTTTTAAATATTCAGCCCTTTCGGAAATCGACATAAAATTTGACATGCGCTAATAAATGCTGTGGTGTCGTGAATCACGGTCTGTCCACAGGCTGTACACGGGTGCAGGTGCATTGGTAAAACTACACTGTCTATGACGTAACGTTTAAAGCGACAGGACAAAAGTACTGGTGAACAATAGCATAACGTTTAGCACTACCCCCACATCTGATCATGTGTGAGCGACGGACCGGTTGTCAAGGAGACTAGGTAATAAAAGCCGTATCGGCAGGAGGTTAGGCGACATTCAGAAGTGACTTGCACTTGTTTATAGTTGAACACTGTTAACATAGCGAGGTACAGTACCTCTGCCGTGAGCTGACTACAGGCACATGATAGCTAAGGTGGGTTAGTGTGAAAAGAGTAGTCATTCTCCACTCACAATTTTGCAATGGCAATGTCGCAACTATTTGCCTGTGAATTCTCTACGGAAACAGATGTCAGATTCAAAATTCACTTCTACAATACTGTGTCACTATTCAACTTATGAGTTTGTTAAAATAATACAAACTCGACCATGAGGCAAAATATTAATTTGGCTACACGAATAATGAATACTCGCCTGGTTAGACTAAAATCCCTTTCTGTAGACAAGATTTGCTATAATACTTGCTGTTTTTAATCACTTTGGCGCATCTGTTAATCAATCAAAAATTGCTTTTAAAGTTCCAACAGTTAGTTAACACTTTATTTGATGTTTTCGTATCGACAGTTTTAACAGAATACTTATAACCTGAAACTTAAGC